>NW_025765319.1:0-200850 GCF_003918875.1 Haliotis rubra
CTCTTCATCTATAACAACAAGGTTGATTGATCCAATTAAGAATCAATTCAATTCGTTAACATCTACCAATTAACAATTAAGGATGTTCAATTGACAATTTAACTAATGCTAATTAGGAATCAATCAATAGAAAGTACTACTCACCTGATCTCTTACTTGGACTGAAACAATTTTGCCTGCCTCTGCTGTGTGGCTGTGGTTATGTTTGCCTGGCGCTGTCTCTTGTTGATTTGGTCTCGGCAACAGTTGCCTTACAGGGACGTTCGCTACATCTGTAGTAAACCTTATTCTGAGTGACCTCCTGAAAGATGTAATTAAATAACGTTAATATAACGTCAAAAACAATAACATTAAATATAGAAATATCCAGGTATAGTATGGTTGATATAATAGGATTAAAATGTAACAATACCTTTATTACGTAGGTGAATCCATTCCTGTCTACCAGCTTGAATTGGGTTTTGATTTCTGTGAGCCGTCCGATACCAACTTGTATGGAGGATCTTCTACCTCCCGCTACTCCGCAAGAATATCCTCCTCCATTGATCTGATATGTCAAAAAATATTTGTGTTATTAAAATACATAAACTTGAAAATATATAATATATGTAATTGTTTGATCGGCATTAAGTTATATGTTATACATTATGATGTTAAATATACTTACACTTCCTGAACTTCAAGAGTGTCATCGAAAGCAACTGATGGAGCATCTATTGAAGAATCCAACTGGAGAGTGAAGTTGGGAATAGTTGTCTTGCATAAATGACACAAGAAATTAAATTCTTCTCCACTTCTGCATAAGTCTAGGTAGCCGTCACGAGTCGTCCCTGTGCCACAAATCCTGTGTGTCCATGACTGACATTGATCACGCTCTAAGGCGTGCTGATTTCTTCTTATAGTCTTAGAGCACTGCGCACACTGGATAGCCATGGTTAGTGTTGTGAATGTTGTATGTTGGGAAGCAGGTTATATACCATATTGTCAATTGAAGTGAGTTCATTAGTTAAGACACTGAGTCGACAACAACAACAAAAACAAACATCCCATACGGATTAGTCATGACACTCCCATGTTCAAATTCCATTGAAAATTACAAAAACAACAAACTAAACACTATTCATACTATTTTACTACGTAATTTATTAAATTATTATTTATTAAATTTTATTTTATTTTCGGCCCTTTTTTCGGCCTTTTTGACTTTTCATTTCGGCCCCTTTGACTTTTAGCCTCGGCCCTTTTGACTTTTTTTCGGCCCTTTTGTCCTTCGGCCCTTTTGACTACAACCCAACAAAACCAGTGTCATATATATCATATCTCTTACTTGCTTTGTTATGACCATGCCCATGGCTCTCTGTATTGCTTCCTATGTTATCACTATGTCCACGGCTCTCTGTATTGCTTCCTATGTTATCACTATGTCCACGGCTCTGTGCATTGTTTCCTATGTTATCATTTTGTCCATGGCTCTGTGTATTGTTTCCTATGCTATCCCTATGTCCACGTCTGTCTGCATTGTTTCCTATGTTATTGCTATGTCCACGGCTCTGTGTATTGTTTCCTATGTTATCACTATGTCCACGGCTCTCTGTATTGTTTCCTATGTTATCACTATGTCCACGGCTCTCAGTATTGTTTCCTATGTTATCACTATGTCTACGGCTCTGTGTATTGTTTCCTATGTTATCACTATGTCCACGGCTGTCTGTACCTTTTCTATGTGATCACTATGTCCACGGCTCTGTGTATTGTTTCCTATGCTATCTCTATGTCCACGGCTGTCTGTATTCTTTTGCTATGTTATTGCTATGCCCACGGCCTCCTGTGTATTGTTTCCTATGTTATCTCTATGTCCACGGCCCTCTGTATTGTTTTATGATGTTATCACTATGTCCACTGCTCTCAGTATTGTTTCCTATGTTATCACTATGTCCACGGCTCTGTGTATTGTTTCATATGTTATCACTATGTCCACGGCTGTCTGTATTGTTTTCCTATGTGATCACTATCTCCACGGCTCTGTGTATTGTTTCCTATGTTATCACTATGTCCACGGCTGTCTGCATTGTTTCCTATGTTATTGCTATGTCCACGGCTCTGTTTATTGTTTCCTATGTTATAGCTATCTCCACGGCTCTGTGTATTGTTTCCTATGTTATCTCTGTGTCCACGCCACCCTGAATTGTTTGCCATGTGATCACTATGTCCACGGCTCTGTGTATTGTGTCCTCTGTTATCAATATGTCCACGGCTGTCTGCATTGTTTCCTATGTTATTGCTATGTCCACTGCTCTGTTTATTGTTTCCTATTTTATCGCTATTTCCACGGCTATGTTTATTGTTTGCTATGTTATCAATATGTCCACGGCTCTCTCTGTATTGTTTCCTATGTTAGCACTATGTCCACGGCACTCAGTATTGTTTCCTATGTTATCTCTATGTCCACGGCTCTGTGTATTGTTTTCCATGTTATCACTATGTCCACGGCTGTCTGTATTGTTTCCTATGTTATTGCTTTGTCCACGGCTCTGTGTATTGTTTCCTATGTGATCACTATGTCCACGGCTCTCTGTATTGTTTCCTATGTTATCACTATGTCCACGGCTCTCTGTATTGTTTCCTATGTTATCACTATGTCCACGGCTCCTCTGTATTGTTTGCTATGTTATCACTATGTCCACTGCTCCTGAGTATTGTGTACCTATGTTATCACCATGTCCCCGGCTCCTGAGTATTGTTTCCTATGTTATTGCTTTGTCCACGGCTCTGTGTATTGTTTCCTATGTGATCACTATGTCCACGGCTCCTCTCTGTATTGTTTGCATATGTTATCACTATGTCCACGGCCCCTGTATTGTTTCCTATGTTATTGCTTTTGTCCACGGCTTTGTGTATTGTTTTCTATGTTATCACTCATGTCTACGGCTGTCTGTATTGTTTCCTATGTTATTGCTTATGTCCACGGCTCTGTGTATTGTTTTCTATGTTATCACTATGTCTACGGCCGTCTGTATTGTTTCCTATGTTATTGCTTTGTCCACGGCTCTGTGTATTGTTTCCTATGTGATCACTATGTCCACGGCTCCTCTCTGTATTGTTTTGCTATGTTATCACTATGTCCACTTGCCCCCTGTATTGTTTCCTATGTTATCACTATGTCCACGGCTTTGTGTATTGTTTCCTATGCTATCTCTATGTCCACGGCTGTCTGCATTGTTTCCTATGTTACCACTATGTTCACGGCTCCTGTGTATTGTTTCCTATGTTATCACTCATGTCCACGGCTCCCCTGTATTGTTTCATATGTTACCTCTATGTCCACGGCCTCTGTGTATTGTTTCCTATGCTATCTCTATGTCCACGGCTGTCTGCATTGTTTCCTATGTTATTGCTATGTCCACGGCTCTGTGTATTGTTTCCTATGTTATCACTATGTCCACGGCTCCCCTGTATTGTTTCATATGTTACCTCTATGTCCACGGCTCCCCTGTATTGTTTCCTATGTTATCACTCATGTCCACGGCTCCCTCTGTATTGTTTCCTATGTTATCACTCTATGTCCACGGCTCCCCTGTATTGTTTCATATGTTACCTCTATGTCCACGGCTCCCCTGTATTGTTTCCTATGTTATCACTATGTCCACGGCTCCTCTCCATTGTTTCCTATGCGTTATCACTATGTCCACGGCTCTGTGTATTGTTTCCTATGTTATCACTATGTCCACGGCTCTGTGTATTGTTTCCTATGTTATGTCTATGTCCACGTCTGTCTGTATTGTTTTCCTATGTTATCACTTATCTCCACGGCTCCCCTGTATTGTTTTGCTATGTTATCACTATGTCCACTGCTCGGAGTATTGTGTACTATGTTATCACTATGTCCCCCGGCTCCTGAGTATTGTTTCCTATGTTATCACCTGTCTACGGCTGTCTGTATTGTTTCCTATGTTATCACTATGTCCACGGCCCTGTGTATTGTTTCCTATGCTATCTCTATGTCCACGGCTGTCTGCATTGTTTCCTATGTTACCACATATGTTCACGGCTCCTGTGTATTGTTTCCTATGTTATCACTATGTCCACGGCCCCTGTATTGTTTCATATGTTACCCTCTATGTCCACGGCTCTGTGTATTGTATTCCTATATGCTATCTCTATGTCCACGGCTGTCCTGTATTGTTTCCTATGTTATCACACTATGTCCACGGCTCTGTGTATTGTTTCCCATGTTATCACTATGTCCACGGCTCCCTCTGTATTGTTTCCTATGTTATCACTCATGTCCACGGCTCCCCTGTATTGTTTCATATGTTACCTCTATGTCCACACGGCTCCCCTGTATTGTTTCCCTATGTTATCACCTATGTCCACGGCTCCCCTGTATTGTTTCCTATGTTATCACTATGTCCACGGCTCCCCTGTATTGTTTCCCCATATGTAACCTCTATGTCCACGGCTCCCTGTATTGTTTCCCATGTTATCACTATGTCCACGGCTCCCTGTATTGTTTCCTATGTTATCACTATGTCCACGGCTCTGTGTATTGTTTCCTATGTTATCACTATGTCCACGGCTCTGTGTATTGTTTCCTATGTTATCTCTATGTCCACGTCTCTCTGTACATTTTCCTATGCTATCACTATGTCCACGGCTTCCTGTATTGTTTCATATGTTACCTCTATGTCCACGGCTCCCTGTATTGTTTCCTATGTTATCACTATGTCCACGTCTCTCTGTATTTCTTGCTATGTTATCACTATGTCCACGGCTCTCTGTATTGTTTGCTATGTTATCACTATGTCCACGGATCTCTGAATTGTTTGCTATGTTATCACTCATGTCCACGGCTCCTGTGTATTGTTTCCCATGTTATCACTATGTCCACGGCCCCTGTATTGTTTCCTATGTTATCACTATGTCCACGGCTCTGCGTATTGTGTGCGATGTTATCACTATGTCCACGGCCTCAGTATTGTTTCCTATGTTTTCACCTATTTATGTCTACGGCTCCTGTGTATTGTTTCCTATGTTATCACTTCATGTCCACGGCTGTCTGTACCTTTTTCTATGTGATCACTATGTCCACGGCTCCTGTGTATTGTTTCCTATGCTATCTCTATGTCCACGGCTGTCTGCATTTGTTTGCTATGCGTTATTATGATGTATGCCCACGGCTCCTCTGTGTATTGTTTCCTATGTTATCTCTATGTCCACGGCCCTCTGTATTGTTTGCGATGTTATCACTATGTCCATTGCTGCCCTCAGTATTGTTTCCTTTATGTTAATCACTACCATGTCCACAGCTCTTGTGTATTGTTTGCTATGTTATCACTATGTCCAGCGGCTGTCTGTATCGTTTTCCTATGCGGATCACTACATTCCACGGCTCTGTGTATTGTTTCCTATATTATCAATATGTCCACGGCTGTCTGCATATTGTTTCCTATGTTATTACTTATGTCCACGGCTCTGGTTTATTGTTTCCTATGTTATTGCTTATTTCCACGGCTCCGTGTATTGTTTCCTTTGCGCTATCTCTATGTCCACGCCAATCTTGAATTGTTTGCTATGTGATCACTTATGTCCACGGCTCTGTGTATTGTTTCCTATGTTATCAATATGTCCACGGCTGTCTCGTAATTGTTTTCCTATGGCATTGCTATGTCCACTGCTCTGTTTATTGTTTCCTATTTTATCGCTATTTCCACGGCTATGTTTATTGTTTGCTATGTTATCAATTTATGTCCACGGCTCCTCTGTATTGTTTCCTATGTTAGCACAATGTCCACGGCACTCAGCATTGTTTCCTATGTTATCACTCATGTCCACGGCTCTCTGTGTATTGTTTTCTATGTTATCACTATGTCCACGGCTGTCTGTATTGTTTCCTATGTTATTGCTTTTTGTCCACGGCTTCTGTGTATTGTTTCCTATGTGTGATCACTCATGTCCACGGCTTCTCCTCTGTATTGTTTCATATGTTATCACCTATGTCCACGGCTCCCTGTATTGTTTGCTATGTTATCTCTTATGTCCACTGCTCCTGAGCATTGTGCACTATGTTATCACTATGTCCCCGGCTCCCCTGAGTATTGTTTCCTATGTTATCACTCTGTCTACGGCTGTCTGTATTGTTTCCTATGTTATCACTTATGTCCACGGCTCTGTGTATTGTTTCCTATGCTATCATCTCATATGTCCACGGCTGTCTGCATTGTTTCCTATGTTACCACTATGTTCACGGCTCTGTGTATTGTTTCCTATGTTATCACCTATGTCCACGGCTCCCCCGTATTGTTTCCATATATGTTAAACCTCTATGTCCACGGCTCCTGTGTATTGTTTCCTATGCTATATGAGTTATGTCCACGGCTGTCTGCATTGTTTCCTATGCTATCACTATGTCCACGGCTCTGTGTATTGTTTCATGTTATCACTCTATGTCCACGGCTCTCTGTATTGTTTCCTATGTTATCACTATGTCCACGGCTCCTTTGTATTGTTTCATATGTTACCTCTATGTCCACGGCTCCCTGTATTGTTTCCCATGAGTATCATCGTATGTCCACGGCTCCCCTGTATTGTTTCCTATGTTATCACCTATGTCCACGGCCCCTGTATTGTTTCATATGTTATTGACTATGTCGTCCACGTCCCCTCGTATTGTTTCCCTATGTTATCACTATGTCCACGGCTCCCTGTATTGTTTCCTATGTTATCACTATGTCCACGGCTCTGTGTATTGTTTCCTATGTTATCACTATGTCCACGGCTCTGTGTATTGTTTCCTATGTTATCTCTATGTCCACGTCTCTCTGTACATTTTCCTATGTTATCACTATGTCCACGGCTTCCTGTATTGTTTACCAATATGTGTTATCACTCATGTCCACGGCTCCCTGTATTGTTTCCTATGTTATCACTATGTCCACGTCTCTCTGTATTGTTTGCTATGTTATCACTATGTCCACGGCTCCCTGTATTGTTTGCTATGTTATCACTATGTCCACGGCTCTCTGTATTGTTTGCTATGTTATCACTATGTCCACGGCTCTGTGTATTGTTTCCCATGTTATCACTATGTCCACGGCTCCCTGTATTGTTTCCTATGTTATCACTATGTCCACGGCTCTCTGTATTGTGTGCGATGTTATCACTATGTCCACTGTTCTCTGTATTGTGTGCGATGTTATCACTATGTCCACGGCTCTGTGTATTGTTTTCTATGTTATCTCTATGTCCACGGCTCTCTGTATTGTTTCCTATGTTATCACTATGTCCACGGCTCTCTGTATTGTTTCCTATGTTATCACTATGTCCACGGCTCTGTGTATTGTTTCCTATGTTATCATCTATGTCCACGGCTCTCTGTATTGTTTGCTATGTTATCACTATGTCCACTGCTCTCTGTATTGTTTCCTATGTTATCACTATGTCCACGGCTCTGTGTATTGTTCCTATGTGGATCACTATGTCCACGGCTCTGTGTATTGTTTTGTATGTTATCGGTATGTCCACGGCTCCTGTGTATTGTTTCCTATGCTATCTTTATGTCCACGGCTGTCTACATGTATTGCTTTCCTATGTTATAGCTATGTCCACGGCTCTGTGTATTGTTTCCTATGTTATCGCTATGTCCATGGATCTCTGTATTGTTTTCTATGCTATCTCTATGTCCACGGCTCTGTGTATTGTTTTCCATGCTATCTCTATTTCTACGGCTCTCTGCATTGTTTTCTATGCTATCACTATGTCCACGGCTCTGTGTATTGTTCCTATGCGTGATCACCTATGTCCACTTAACACTCTGTGTGTATTGTATTGTTATGTTATCACTATGTCCACGGCTCCTGTGTATTGTTTCCTATGCTATCTCTATGTCCACGGCTCTCTGTAGTGTTTCCTATGTTATCACTATGTCCACGGCTCGGTGTATTGTTTCCTATGTGATCGCTATGTCCATTTGGCTCCTGTATTGTTTCCCTATGTTATTGCTATGTCCACTGCTCTCTGTATTGTTTCCTATGTTATCACTATGTCCACGGCTCCCTGTATTGTTTCCTATGTTATCACTATGTCCACGGCTGTCTGTATTGTTTCCTATGTTATCACTATGTCCACGGCTCTCTGTATTGTTTCCTATGTTATCACTATGTCCACGGCTCTCTGTATTGTTTCCTATGCTATCTCTATGTCCACGGCTGTCTGTATTGTTTCCTATGTTATCACTATGTCCACGGCTCTCTGTATTGTTTCCTATGCTATCACTATGTCCACGGCACTCAGTATTGTTTCCTATGTTATCTCCTATGTCCACGGCTCTGTATTGTTTCCTATGCTATCTCTATGTCCACGGCTGTCTGTATTGTTTCCTATGTTATCACTATGTCCACGGCTCTCTGTATTGTTTCCTATGCTATCTCTATGTCCACGGCTGTCTGTATTGTTTCCTATGTTATCACTATGTCCACGGCTCTCTGAATTGTTTCCTATGCTATCTCTATGTCCACGGCTGTCTGAATTGTTCTATGTTATCACGCTATGTCCACGGCTCCCCTGTATTGTTTCCTGTGCTATCTCTATGTCCACGGCTGTCTGCATTGTTTCCTATGTTATCGCTATGTCCACGGCTCTCTGTATTGTTTCCTATGCTATCTCTGTCCACGGCTGTCTGCATTGTTTCCTATGTTATTGCTATGTCCACGGCTATCTGCATTGTTCCCTGTGTTATCTCTATGTCCACGGCACTCTGTATTGTTTGCCATGTTATCACTGTGGTCATCACACTCTGTTTTGTTTACCATCCGTATCAGCACTGTTTAACTGCTATTTGACGAATAATTTTGCATCGTTTTCCATCCAATTATACCATCCAATAAATTCTATTCAGTTCCAGTTCTCAGTGTTCTACCACGCATTACTGAATATTATATTTGCTGTATTTGCTTTTTGTCTTGAAGGCTGGAAGAACTTTCTATATTTTATATGCTAACAACATACTGTGAGGATATATTTGCGGCCACAATGTTTAATATACTGACACATAATGTATAGTTGATATGGAGAAGGAAACACCATTATCGTGATTCAGTTTCCTTTTTAAAAGTAGTTATCAAGCACAGAAACACAGGATAACAACATCCGCCATTTTGAAAATAGGAAAAACATACATAAGAATGCCCTTTAGGTTGTTATGAGATATCTTTCTTTTCCCTTAAATAAACTGACATTTCTAACCAGTTGCTGTGATGCTGTAGCTCAGTGATTATATATACAGTATAGTTATATACCGTTCAACATTTGCTAAGGCATGGGATGTTACAAGTAAAACATTTGAGAATTGAATGTTACAGCAAAGTGACGAATAACGAATAGGAGATGCACATAAAGGGATTGATAGCTGAAGGAAGAGGGTATGCTGCGTTGATGGCAGATTTCTGTGGGGAGATTTCTCTCTGTGTTTTCAGCATTGTAAACCAAAATTGACTGTTCAGTTAACAAACATGGCCTGGAGAACTGCCACAAGGCACTGAAATGTTGCGAAAAGGAGCGACTGAGAGTGAAGTAGGTGAAGAACTTGGTGTTACCACAGTGTCAGCAATAGGACATGGAACCGTTTCCAAACGTGAGGTATTGCCGCCTTGGCTGTGGTCGTGAAAGGTCAACAATGATTCGGGATGACCGTTACCTCCACACTCAAGCTCTCTGACAGAGAACAGAATTGCTTCATAGCTGAGATTTGGCTCTTCACTACCCGCAGTGTCAACATTTGAACACAAACAGTTCCAAGACGACAGCATGGTTTACGTGTAAGACGACCTTGTGTTCGAATCCCTTTAACCCCTGCCCACCAGTGGACCGCTAACCATGAGAATTGAACTGCGCCAGAATGGAGACCAGAATTTAGCAAGATGAAGCATATGTAAACATTGTTGACCATGGCAGACATGGAAATTGCTAAAGTATGGTAAGGGGTGAACCAGCTGGGACGGTAAAACCGACCTGCATGTTCCTGCAAATGGCACCTTGACCGGGATTCGCTACAGAGATGAGATTCTGGATGTCCTCTTTAGAGCCTTCGCGAGAGCTATTTCGGGGATAACTTCATCGGTTCCCTATTAATGTCAACGATCGTCCATATCATGCAAAGGCCGTGGGAAAGTATCTGAAAACATAAACCCCCAAAAAGTATGGTATGGCCCTAATCTCCATCCCATAGAACACACAGGGAACCTGCTGCAACAAGCAACCAAGCACCAAAGCAAAAGGATCAACCAAGCACCAAAGCAAGTGGATCAACCAAGCACCAAAGCAAGTGGATCAACCAAGCACCAAAGCACCAAAGCAAGTGCATCAACCAAGCACCAAACACAGACTCTAGCAGGATTTGAACCGTCTCCCACAGCAACAGTGTTGGCAGCATGAAAAGGCGGTGTCAAACTGTAGTGAGTGAGCGAGTTTAGTGTTTTACGCTGCACTAAGCAATATCCCAGCTATATGGCGGCGGTCTGTAAATAATCGAGTCTGTACCAGACAATCCAGTGATCAACAACATCAGCATCTACCTACACAATTGGGATACGATGATATGAGTCAACCAAGTCAGCGAGTCTGATGGTCTGACCTCATATCGCCTACACCTCATTTCGCCTACACCCTTATCAAAACAAATTTAGGGCTGACTGCACATTACGTAAATGCTGTTATACCTTTAGAAAAGTCTTCCACTTATGAAAATAAACTCTTGCACTGATGATTTATACTTTAATAAGGATATATATACAATAAGTTAAAATACCAATATCAATACCCATTACTTATGATGGGGGTTGTAGAACTGGCCATTATAATTAATGTAGGCGATATGAGGTGTAGGCGATATGAGGTGTAGGCGATATGAGGTGTAGGCGATATTAGGGCAAGCCAATTCCGTTTGTCGCCTCTTACGACAAGTTTGGGTTACCGAAGATCAATTCTAACCCGGATCTTCACGGGTCCATACTGTAGTGCGTGTTTGGGGGTTACACCTACTGAACAGATAATTGTGACTTTGACAACTGTTGTGTCACCACCTGTATGTCCAGGTTTGGCCCTGCATGGCCACGATAGGTGTTAATACAAGCCACTTTCTCACAAAGGGCGAATCGAGATATATGTGACACTCGTGTGACGTCATATTACTTATGATGGTATAAGTGTTTTTTTGAAAGGTCTGTGATCCTTAGCAAATGTTGAACAGTATATATATCAGATATTCACGATCATTTCTTGAGTAGTGAAATTTCGTTTAAAGAATGTGAAACATTTTTATAGTAATCCCAGGAATGGCTACCGTCACAGATTGATTTAGACTTCAGAACTGTTTGTTGTTTATAGTTCCAACTAATGATAAAGATGTGTTATTGCATAGATGCTCATGCTTTCGGCCATTGGTTTGCCTGGCTCATACTCGATACTTTACCCATTGCCTTTGTGTAGCTTAAGGCAGCTGCGGCAGCTCAATACCAATATACTCTCTCACTCACGCTGATATAAGTTTAGCCAGACTGTGGGCAGCATAGAGACCTGTGTGATTAAGTCTGTATTTTGTTATAACCACCAGTTCCGTCGTCCTGTCACTGTTCCCAGCTATGCAATATCCATAATTTTATACATGAAATAACAAAATCAAAATAACACACAATTGATTTTACACACCAAAAATAAAGTTTAAATGCCTTTACTGATCTCCTTCTCCAAGTACATGTATGGCAACAGGAGATAGTTTAAGTTTTAAAAGTTCATAGGAAATGTGGGAAAGATAAAAATACTGATAAACGCTTTTTACACATTTTTCTTTCCGTTTATAAAGATCTCCTCAGATTTTTTATGATATTTACAACCCTAGTTCTGTTGTGGATTTTAAAGTCATAAACACCTAAAATTACGTGTTTTATCCTACGTCAGAACAGAACTGTTGTTTGAAGGACAAGCCAGTTATATTTTAGCAAAGGGTATTTGAGAACAGCGCTGCCATGTCACACAACATGCATTGTAGTTACCTTATATACATCATATACCTTTTATGTTACAAACTATATATATTCCTGCAAAGATTCCAAGCTTCTATAAATTCCGAAAGTAAATCAACAATAACACATTTTTCAGACAATGGACCAAGCTTTGTGCAAACAAATACACGAACCAGTACCTCCAGCAGTTGTGACACAGTTCGAGGCTGGCGTGCAGTACATTGATGATCTCATGACCATAATAGAATCTGGATCAAAGGACGTTAAGGGTGTGGCAAATAATGCCTATGAGGCATTTTCCGACGCCGAACGAAAACTTACTGAGAACATAAAAGCTTTGACTGAAAAGTGTCTCGGCAAGGAAGCAGAGCTTTCACAGAAGCAAGCCTATCACCAGCAACTTCTGGTGTCTTTAGCATCCTTGAATGCATCACTTGATGAAAAGAAGACACCTGCAGGACCAGGCGCGAAGGGTTTCCAGTGCCGAAGAGGACGTGCAAAGTGCAGAGCAAAGAGTTCAACGAGCTGAAAAGCATCGCAATGACGTACGAACAGCAGGTTGGGCGACCATATGGATCCCAATAGTTGGAGCAACAATGCTGGCCGTTTCTGAGACGGCTCTTACAAATGATGTGGAGAATGCCGAACACTGCCTGAATTCAGTTCGATCGACACTGTCTAACGCAAGGGACACTTTGTCAGAGATGTCAAATAACTGTCAACAAACTGAACATGAATTACAAAGAAAAACAGATGAAAAAGCGAGTGTCGTTGCTGAGATTAGTAACACTGAGAGCTCTACATTCAAACCACCAGGAATTACATTACAGAACAAAACTCCAGTCTGGTCAACATGCGGAAGGTTATTCACAAGCTCAGCCTTGTTGCCGGACGAGCCGAGATCTTAAGGGATGAAACCAAATTAATGTATGACATAGCACAGATTGGAGAACCTTTGAAGATCCTGGTTGACAGTCTACAGAAAACAGGGTCAGAACGTACGAGTTGTGGATTAAGGTTCTCTCACGCCCTGCTTTCAAGGCTATCGGGCTGCAGATGGAGACGAGTGGTGACGTGTGGGCATTCTGACATAGTCAACTGCAAAATACAATGAATTGACTGCCCAAAGATCTTCCTACTATCATTGTTGGACTGTTCATATATTTTGTGAAAAGACCCTTAAGTCACGTTTTGTTAGGTTAATTCGTTGTATAGTCTCAAACTGAATATGTATCTTTGCTTCCACGTCCTGTCTTCTTGTTAACTTAGTAATTTGTAAAAACGCAATTATTAAGTTGTAGTTTTGTGTTGCTTTCATTTCAATAAAACTATTTTTATATTTTTGAGTTTTACGTATGGGGTACGTACAGCGTGTTGGAGATGATGCATCTGTCAAGGCAGTCGTCCAACAAAACACCACAGTTAGGCAGTTTGTGGTGGTGGAACGAAACTATAAATACTTTTCAACAAAAATTCAGTTTTCAATAGCAGGCAAAGGTGTTCTGTAAGAAAGGTTGCACTCACATATTTTATGTGTGTGTGCGTGCGTGTGCGTGTGCGTGTGCGTGTGCGTGTGTATACTTCTGTCTATAAATTTATATGTTTCCTATGTAAGCCACAGTTTCATGATTGCTTTATAGCTGCACTATTCCAGCTACATGTTCATGGTCTGCAGATTTGTACTTGGCCAGACAATCAAATGAGTGACGTTTATCTGTGAATCTATAACCCACATATAATAATCTATTAACTGAACAATATTCCATCTGATAACTAAATTCTATCTGTAACACATGTTCCAGAACATTCGTATTACCAGAAATAAAGAGAACACATCATGGCGGATGTCAGCAGACAGGACATTGCAAAGGCCGAGAAAAGAGTGATGAGCCCGACGGATGCCAAGGTAGAGTTTTGCTATTGTCATACCTTCTGACAGTGCATGAGATCACGTAGTCCATAGTCCACAACAAACCAGCAGTAGATATCTTCTACCACACTGAGTGTTTGTCCATACCACGTCAAGCATGATCATTTAAAACTTCTTCAGCCATAGAATCCAATCTGTGGTATAAGGACGTTCCATGATGATTGGACAAATGATTTAAATGTTAAAAACTTCAGTCTTTAGTAATGGCTAAAGTAATACTTGGAAATAAAACTGTTACCTAGTGGTATTCTTTTCATAGTACATCTTTCATTGCAATTGCAGGAAGACATGATGCTGGTCCTAGGGCCTCATATGAACTGGCAGGAGATGCTGTGCCCAGCTCCTCTGTCGGTGTGTCTTCTGGGTCAGTTGGTGCTCGTCACTCTGGACAAGGACGTCTCTCTGGTGTCAGAACACATGGACAGATCTGCCTTCAAATATACCAAGTACCCTGATTCACTGAGGACAAGCATAGTTCAGGTCGCCAACCAGGGATGGACTTCCTTCAACTGTGCCAACAAGAACATGGACCAGATCCGTCTTCTTACCCTGCAGATACCTCTCCATGTCAAGAACGCTGTGAAGGTATTTATAGAAAAATTCATTCACGAAGAACTTAAAAACCGAACAGAAAAAGTAAAATCAATGCGTTTTGAAATACTAATCTGCTTGTACAAAGGTACTGAACACTTGTTAAATCAAAGATATGACAAAGATTGGAACATCTATCATCGTAATGTTTTGTATGAGGGGTCTGCGGACTATGACTTAAAACTGTCACCGAGACGTTGACCTCAACTTTGACATGACATCATCGGTTTGCTTAAAGAAAAATATGTAAAACTAGCAATGAGGACTAATATCTTTACATTACTAGAGGCCTATTGGGGAATTGAGTTTCAAGCGAAAGAAATTATGCTTATGTCCATTTTGGGAACTACTTTCTTGAATAATCTCTACCATGATAACTTTGTACATGCAAGGAAAAGTACTAGAATCTGTACTTTGACATGGTGTAGGCAACCTGTATATGTTACATTTGGTACCGAGAAACTATTTTTTTTTCAATGCTGGCTTAATTTTGATGAAGTTTTCCTTCCGTTCCTCTCGAGTCGTTTTTTCTGTAAAATACACTTGACATTTTACATTTAGTGCATAAAAATTCTTGGCATGGATATTACTGAATGTGGCCCACTAGCAAAGGTTTTCTTATCACTCTTCATACATCACTCTAAAGCATCTCTTCAAATAGTATATACACATTGTACCTTGTGAGTCATATAATCTTTGCAGTTTATCATTTGAATTGGATCTGATGAAATACAAAGAATTGGTTCGGATATTTTGGCCGAACATCAAAGAAAGGGATTACTGACACCTGTGTGTTAAAAGCTAAGGGGAAATTGGCCACAGTTTTTCTGACGTCATGGATTTGATTGGCGAACTGCAAAGAGGCATGTACATTTTTCAAAGGGAATATGACGACAAGATTAAGAAAGCTGAAAAGACATTGAAGTGGGAAATCAGCACGGAAGGGGCATTAGAAAAGGAAGAACAAAGCTGAAAGAATTATAACAGAAATGAGAGGAGCAGTTTAAAAGCTCAAAGAGTCGTATGAAAGGCCATGGACTCTATACCCCTCTAGGGTTAGGATATGCTGAATGGATTTCGTGGAGAGGGGTTAGCCAAATGTGCTGTCACAGCAGTACAGAGTGTGACAAACATATTCGCGATAGAAGAATCCGTTGGTGGTAAGACTTACGCGGAAATAAGGGGAGGGACACAGCGTCTGTGAGAATCAAAACAGAAACTCTGCAGATGATGCACTCATGTGTTGGAACTTCCTAGAATTTCGCTCTGCATCCCAGAACGTCACCGGACAATTTCAACCCAGCCTGCTTCCTGGGGGAAAGAACCAGGGGATCTGACAATGGTCGAGTCAACATTAAGTGACGTAGTAGTTCCTCTCTCATCCCTACTCAAATTGTAGAGACAAATTCGATGAATTAAGGAGGATGCGTCTCAACTGATTAAGACTTTGAAGGATGCCAATAAACTGTCAGGCGGGGAACGAAAAGCAAATAGAGAGAGCGAGTAGTGGCGGGTGGGCTTAATGCAAGATGCAAGGAAGGAGTTTAAACTTGTTTTGAAACTGCATTTTGGGGCGGAAATAAATTTCCAGAATACCGACCCGAGAATGTCATCCTTATGAGCAAAGGGACAATCCAGGCTTTTGCCTCTTTGAGACACAGTGCACAGGCCAGATTTAAGGTCAGACAAGCTTCATCACCCTTGAGACCGTTAGGGGATGACTTCCGTGATAAAAGCGAGAAACTAAGATAAAGTCCCATAGGAACATGCAGCCATTATCACCGATCTTACGGATCCAAGAAGCTGGACAAAGGTAGACTTTGGCCAGATCAAAGCGTTATTGCAGGGGATTCAAGGCTATTTGGGAAGTCAAGGAACCCAATGGGGAAAGGAAAATTGGTGAGATTTTTCCAAACAATGTATCAACATCATTAAAGTGTAACATGAATGAGATGTCAAAATTTTCTCCAAGAAGTGCTGAAGGGAAAGAAGTTTCGCCTGAAGTTACACCATGTCGGACATGCTGAGGAGATATGATCTATGTACAAACCACCCACGCCAACACCTTGGCCTACATGGTCAAACAACCTTGCCGAGGATGCGTTTAGAGTCTCAGAGAAGCACCCTGATGGGATCAAGTTGCAAGTCTGGGGGTTGCTTGGACTGGATCGGAAGGGACAAGGCTACAATTTCGAGAGGGCAGGAACAGAACTGGAAACACAAACCAAAGGAACCTTACACTGCTTCAATTTGCTGTTTAGTTCAACCGGAAGCAGAATTTGATACAAGGTGAAGAGAGCAGAATAGAGAGAATTGAGAGGCGGATGAAAGCAGTTCAGCCTCCACCTGGACCGACGAATAGAAGTCAAGGAAGGAGAGAAGGCTATCCAGAAGACCAAAGGAGACTGAAGGCAAAGCTGAAGGACAGGGATGTCGATGACTGGGTGTGACTGTCATCTGTCGATTTGATGTTACGCTAGTTTAACGTGGTAGCCAACAGCTTCTGTGAGAGCCACTACTGTCATGGACCCATGGATTTTATAGTGCTTCCTGTACGCATCGGCTCATCAACTAAATGCGACCATTCAACATTTTTAATCTATATCTTGTGTGAAAACCATTTTACTCAGTCCCCTCTTATCGGCAAGAATGAAACCATGTTTAGAGTTTACAACTTCAAGACTTACAAATGGCAAACACATACAGGAAACCACATTTTTAAGACGCTTCTATGTATTCTACAGTGAGGCCTTGCTATGTTGAAGATAAACTAAGGGGGTGCAGGGTGGGGAGAAGAGAATGTTTCGCAACTCATCAAACCAATCCACCATCAACTAGA
Organism: Haliotis rubra; assembly: GCF_003918875.1. Classification (NCBI taxonomy): domain Eukaryota; kingdom Metazoa; phylum Mollusca; class Gastropoda; order Lepetellida; family Haliotidae; genus Haliotis; species Haliotis rubra. The sequence goes on from NW_025765319.1 coordinate 17,375, forward strand.
GAACCTTTGTTTTGGCCTTCATCAGCCAAGGCAATTATATATCATTAAATGTTTAGTAAATTACGTATGGTACTGAGGTACAGAAGCTGAAAGAATAAGGTTCTCTCGCCATTTCAGCATGTACATTTCTATCATGTTTATAGTATTATAGACTAAGGGTCTAGGTCCGGAATAAATTATGGGTTTCCGTTCAGCAGCCATCGCTGGAGGTGTCAACTTAGATAAATGTACTACTGTCTGAATTCGGGCATTTGCAAGGCAGTGATTAGTCTCATATAATTTGCGTGATATATATACTCTTTCACGGCAGCTTTGTTAGCAGACACATAGCCAGCCAAATTTTATAATAACTCGCTTGTGAGTCAAAACTCCAACCAGACAACTGTGGCACTTAACATGTTTTAGATGTATGCTACTTTCCAAATAAACTCATTTCTTTATACCAGTACATTATCTACTTGTACAAATATGTCGCCTGTTTTAAACACTATATAAGCAAATATAACCCCTTATACCTACATTACTGCCCTCATGGTGCAATGGATAAACCGTCGGTCCTGGGGGTAGAGAGGACAGCTTATTTGATCCACTTTTGCTGACCATACCCGGGACGTGGTTGGTTAGCCTTGTGGTGAAAGCGTTCGCTCGTCGCAGAGACCAGTGTTCGATTCCCCACGCTGGGAACAATGTGAAGCCATTTCTGGTGTCCCCGCCGTGATATTGGTGGGGAATATTATTAACAAAAGCAGCGTAAAACCCGTATACCCGCCACTATACCATAGAGTAGTTTAATGGTTAGACCAGTGAAGGTCCGGGTCAGAATGAACCTTCAGTAACCTATGCTTGTCGTAAGGGCGACAAACGGGATCGGTGGTCAGGCTCGCTGGCTTGGATTTGACACATACCATGGAACGGGTTCCCAATTGCACAAAGTCCAAGGAGCTCATGCTATTTGATCACTCGGTGGCTGGTGCAGAATGATTATTTACAGGGTTGCGCCATATAGCTGGAATATTGCTGGAGTGCGGCGAAGTATTTAACTCAGTTAGTGGTTAACTCGGTGTCAGGATACTGTATGATGGGTGAGAACATCCATGGTAGAGATACAAAATATGCTGGAAGCGTCATTAATAACAGGTCAAATCATATATAGCACATGTACAGAAAGGTTGCTCGAGTAATTACAACTAAAGAGTGTCTAAAAATGCCGTGACTTTAATGTGTTGACAAACGTGACGTCGACGCCACGAGATAAAGAATTCAAAACAGCACTAGCGGCGTAGTTGTATAGATAACCCCAAACATGAAATGACAAACTACATGGAAGCAATCGGTCATTCAATATCTTACGTACACCCTCCTCGCGCGCCCAAGAGGAAGTTACGACTGTATAAATATGCAAAGTTTGCAGAGATGGTACTGATATAGGGCCAGAATCTCGTCCCGATAACGCTGTCCAGGTAGGATTACATCGATCACGTGATGGAGTACATCAATTATATCCAGTATATCCAAATTCGGTTATGCGTGGCCACGGCTGCATCTATTCTTCGTTCTCCCATTGCGACGATAAAATCCCTCTGCCGACCATCATGGAAGGCCATATTGAATCTACTTTCATCTGTGAATGGCTAACGAGACCATTGACGTTGGTGTAAGCGGATACTTGACGTCTATAGCATCTCAAACGCACCCTGTCACCAGCGAGCGTGGTGTTGAGTGGTGGACGAACTGCAGGTCGCCTGTGAGTCCAGCCAGAACAAAACAGAACTTTATTACACTCAAGGGCTATATACATATCATATTGAGAGTTTAACATTGGGCTATTTTGAGTAATGGCGGCGGATAAAGGTATAACTGGACGGGTTATTTAGTATTTCTTTTAAATTGGTGCATGATAATATTACAAAATTTAGCCAGTTTGCGAAATACACTTACTTTATGGCAGTTGAATAATTGAGTGGTTTTATATACAAATTGAAGCTTTGATAATAATATTTTTGAGATGTACATTTTTCTATACTATACTTTACAAATGCATAGGTAATGGGTGTTCATCGCCAATAGCGTTAATATCACATAAATTACAAAGAGTTTATTTACATATTGAACATTATGCCATCTCCCCACTTCAACTGGCAGTATATGGCAAGCTATTCTAAAAGAGTAAAGGTAAATAAGACAGTTCTTTTAAGTTTAGAAAAGATAACATTCAAGGGAAATTACATTTGTAGTTTGATAACCTTATAGAGATTTACATTTTGACGAGTTATTTACACAAAGAGAACCATTGCTGTGCATATTGGTCATTGAGGGCAGTTTCGGGCATAAGCCAGTAAGCCAATTTACAGAAGGGAAACACTGATTAATCCACACATTATTATTACCCAGTGTCTGTTAGGATATTTCTGATGAAATTAATCCATTTACAACTATCGTTGGCATTACGTTTTGCAAACTTGTTTGTACAATACATATATAAAACTGATGAAATTTTATTTGATTTTTCCCATTATCAATTTTCCCCAAAATGGACAGTGGTATACGACCAGTTTCTCCATTACTATAACATACATAATGGTGTACTTTTCTTACAACACAGGACTTTACAGAAAGAAACATAATTTTTAACATTTTCAGTCAAATTTTAAATCTTCGCAACCCCAGATATCAGCTCCATAGGTTAAAATTGGCGAAATCATAGCATCAAATAATTTAAACTGGCATGAAATGGATAAATTGAACTTTCTTGCCTTAGATATTATAAAAGTGCATGGCTTTGCTGGCTTTCTCTGCGAAACAGACTTTCTCATTTCTATGTAGCTGTTTATTTCTACGTTTAACTTGAATCCTGTAGAGAACGACTTTTAATTTGTTGCCATTGAAAAAAAGAACTTTTTTGACATTAATCTTCAGTTTCCAATGTCGACAGTATTGGCTGAAAGCATCAAGTTGTTCCTGTAGAGATTCCTTTGTATGAGCTAGCATAACGGTGTCGTCTGCATACAATAGTGCAAATGGTTTTAATTGGGATGTTTCATTTCTTCATCCACCTTGATTGTGGTTCCATCGCTGGGACTTACTAGTGAGGCATTCTTCGGAGTCATTAAGGTATGGTGCAAATAGCATATATATATGAAACTGTGTTATACGGAATACCTCCAGCGCAAACAAACAACGTCAATAAGAACATAATAGAGTCCCTGCATCAATGCATCTTTAAGTCTAAACGATTTGACAAATTATACCTAACAATTATATGCAATCAATTAATGAAGTGTAGCTGCAAGCTCAATGTTTATATAAGCACCTGCAACGCACATATATGAATTAATTTGTCGGTTTTTGTATCCAGTTCTTGTGTATTTTGTTTAAATGATATATGTACTGGTGAGGTATTGATATAAGCAGAGTTCTGCTTGTTTTACCAAAACCAGATTCTCTAGGAATAAAAATATGTTTAAAACCAATAGCATAGGGGATAGTTTTCACCTGCTTGCCGTACGCCTTTATGTGCATGGGAAATTACTCGGTTCTTATGTGTTATTGCTGGAAACACATGATCGTGTTTATTTGTACATGTTTTGGATTATTTTAAAGAAACCACCGTTGATTCCTTGCTTTAATAACTTGTTCCAAAGTCCTATTCTCCAAACATTGTCAAAATGACTTTTCAAAGTCTATAAAAACTGCCAAAGAGTTTCTTTTGGATGGTTTATAAGTTCCAATAGGCAGTGGAGATTAAAGATATGATCACTTATAGAGTACTGTTTTGCTGAATCAGCTTTGCTTCTGAGAGGACCCCGGATGAATCTAGATGCTTTTGTGCGGTCGGTTGTTTCCAGTACAGAGGTGAATAATTTTGCTGAAGCAGCTCAGTAAGGTGATGGAGTCTGTAGCTTTTTCAGGGTTTCTCGTTTTCTGTAAACGTCTCCCTTAAACGTCGACGAACGGTGCTCCTGGATATCCTTACATTGTTAACATTGAAGTGTTCTGTCTGAAGATCTGCTGGGTTAAGGAATCTGTTACGTAACGCAGTGTTAATCATGTACCCTATCCACCTCACCCATTGTGACTCTGGGAGCGACCTGGTCGACGTGCATATTCCACGGACCCCATTGGCTTGAAATCTGCCACAATGATCTACCAATAGCACTCCACATTAAAGCGGACAGCCGCTAAGTTTTGACCAGATTCCAAAAGGCCTATAGCCTGAACCCTTTCAGCAAGTGTAAAAAGCCGTCTAATTTTAAAACAGGTATCTGCAGAGTGAACGACAGTGAAAAGCATCAATGCATGTGTATTGTCCCTCCACTTCCCATGGATAGAGCGAAATCATTGACATTAAGTTGCAAGTGGATTTCCATATTGACCATTTGAATAAAAAATGTGCGATTTGTAACAGAATGTATCGGACGTAAAAGAACGTAATAATGACATTTCAACGGCCTGATGTGTTTTTCCATACTGTTAAAGGTCACATGCAACCGAAAAATCAAACATAATTAAAACACAATTATCACTTATTCATGACAAATATATATTGCTGGTTATGAAAAAACATATAAACAAAACTATAAGCGTACAATCGCAAATCAAAAGTGCCATATTTTGTACTTGGGTTTACTTCCCTCGAAACGAAGCACCCGTGATACCGAACAAAGTGGGTGGGTGTGCACTCAAGTGTAACGGCTGGTTCATTTGCCGATGCCTTCACGGTTCATTGTGTGTGTATATATGGAGATGTTGGGTTTTGTAAATACATGCTCATTTTTGTGTATAACATTTTGCAATCAACAGACATCATAACATGTCATGTGTACAGGTATCACACCTGCCTGTCTGTGTAATTACATAATGTGACAGAGACCGAACTCGGGCCATAAATCAATGCGTTTTGGTTATGGTGTATATCCTGATTGGTGTTAAAGTTCAAATTGCATGTGGTGAGTGATCGAAGTTGTGTATTGAATATTGTCATCAGCAGACAGGCAGGCAGACACATAGGAGTAGTTATATAATGATGGTTCTGGACCAATAAAACAGACAGTGAGTTTTGTCTGTGACAACGACATATCTATATCACGGTTAGAAATTCTGTCAACGCTAAATAATGACATTGCTTTTTTAAGTATCGAACTGAGAAAGTGACTCCGGTAAGAAGAACGTGTGGTGGAACAGACAAATGAAATTATATAAACAGTTAAATCTGTAATCTACTGTCACTTAACAATAAAGAGCTCGCGCCTATGAAATATCAACAAAACATTAGAAAAATAGCTCACATCAAAGCCTTCACCGAGTATTCACCGCCAGCGAAGGTTTTCCGTCTTGAAATGTCGAACGCCTCACTGGTTGACACATAGCTGAGTAGATCTAGAACCTAACAAGGTTATTTTATGTAACGAGTAGATTATTTACTATTTGTTTTGATTAGACTACTCCTGCTCACGACCTTATAATCCGTACATCCCGCTTCCAAGCTGCGCGAACCTATTTCACTGCGCACGTGCTATGAGCGCAGCCTAGCGCAGCGCAGCTGTTGAAACCACTTTTCACCCCGAGCGCTGGGGTGAATTTAGTGAATCGTTTGAACGGGGTTTTTTTCATCGCGTTATTTTTCAACTTAAGCTGAATTTGCATTTTGATGATTTGTATCTGTAAGTCCATACCGAAAGGTATCAGAATCAGCAGAGTTGTGTTTTACGTTGCATGTGAACTTTAAGAAAGTTTGTAAAACATTCAGTTGTATATATTTCAAACAAAAATGAAGATTTTACAACCTTTCAGAAATTGTTACCAGTAGCTTGACCCTTCATTAATGACGCCGAGTATAGCTCTGGTGGGCTACCACTATTAAATGGCCACTATTCCGGTCTTACGCACGCACGCACGCTCACGCACAGGCACAGGAACAGGTTCACATAGGTAGATGTACGTCACTATGTAAGTGCTAAGCCACCTTAACCTAGCCACCATGCAGTCCAAAGACAATCCCTGCATGCAATCTGATAAGAAATGAAACCCCTTTTATGCCCAAAAAGTTGAGGTATATTGTAACTGTAGATCAGATAACTGTTTTCGTAATTCGGAACGGAACCAGGTATCGATATGGAATGGAATTAGATACTTTACTTTCACCAGTCAGAATCAAGCATTGTTCAGTGTCTTGTTATAATAGTCCAGTAAAGTACGTTTTTAACGATCACGCTTGTAACGATATGACGAACATTTTTTGTCTCGGTGACTTTGTGTATATTTAAGTCGACATGCATATAACGAACTACGATTATCCAGAAGTTAGTGGTCTTTTTGAGTCCGTTAACACCTTAATTGTACTGTGATCGTGTACCTGTTACACTAAACTCTAGCCTTCTTATAGACGAACCTAAAGGGACAAATGGTCAGGTGTCCAGTAATTCTTGTCGTTATAGGGACGGTGGGGTAGCCTAGTGGTTAAAGCGTTCTCTCGTCACGCCGAAGACCTGGGTTCGATTTCCACATGGGTACCAATGTGTGAAGCCCATTTCTGGTGTCCCTCGCCGTCATATTACTGGTGTTGTGCTTAAAGCAGCGTAAAACCATATTTACTCACCGCATTGCGTTGATACGAATTCGTGGATTATTTGACATGCTAACCGATAAATAATGATGACACATATCCGTAACCTTGACACCCAAGTCCATTCGAGACCTGGTCAGTATTATCACGCTATTCACTAGATAGTAACAGAATTAGTGCACGACCTACTGTATATAACACCTATAAGGGTTATTGGGCATCAGGGATGTAGGTGGCTCAACAGCGCAAGATGTTCAACAAAGGACTCGGTGTATGGACTTCTGTATTTATGCCTTTGTGTCAGTAAGTGTCTTGTTTCTTTGTGGGTTATAAAACAATGATTTATAATCAAATACAAGGAGCACGTGAAGTGTTTTGCTTCTGTCTGACTGTTTATGTAGGTTTGACGACTGATGTTTGTAATCAGAAACATCCTGTCTCGTCACAAACTTACTTTCTTATTAGACATAATAATAATTAATAATAATAATTCATTTCTATAGCGCCTAGTATCCATCTGACTAGTTGCTCACTGACCCGCTGTAATAAGAATCTGATTATTATTACCCCGGATAACAAGCTGCCTGTTAGGCGCTAGAAGGAATTATAGTCACATGACTTTATCCCACCGGGTACCCAATTTCTGCTGGGTGAACAGAGGCAATTTTAGGAACAAACTCGCTTGCCTAATAGTAGGCTACATGTATCACATGTGCTTCGTTGTGGGGCAGGACTGAAGTCTTAGAAACTCTCAGGCGTCAAACTGCCAAACACGGTCACCCATCCAAGGACTCTCCGAGCTCGACGTTGCTTTACTTCAACTGATTCGTGACCTGGGCTCTACGAACAGGACCACACACCATCACTTAGGATGGTTGCAGTAATGCGAAGCCAATTTCTGGTGTCCCCTGCAGTGATGTTGCTGGGATATTGATAAAACTAAACTCACACTCACTTAGAAATAATACTGAATTGGGGTATATACCTAAATCACGCATTATATTATTTTACTCTCAATGAATTGGTTGTATATTTGACGATTTGATGGAGAGTCGAGGCGATAAGGTGTTTTATGTCGAAATAGAAGAGCATCAGTAAATATTACTTGCAACTGATTTCACAAGAGACTACCTCGAATATATTTTTGCAAAGCTCCAACCCCTTTGAGGATGAACGGTTTAACAGTAACAACACAATGTTTGACGTCACGGAGCTTCTATCTTACCGGGGACTGACGTCACGACGTAACATACTACTTCAAAATGACATCATGTAAAGCCATGAACAGGATTTGTTTGGTTTGTGTATATCCCAGCTATATGGCGGCGGCCTGTAAATAATCGCCTATGGACCAGACAATCCAGTGATCAACAGCATGAACATCGATCTACGCAAATGAGATACAATGACATGTGTCAACCAAGTCAGCGAGCCTGGCCACCCGATCCGTTAGTCGCATCCTCGCCTCGACGTTGAATCTTGTAATCGCTGCACTTCCGCTCTATCATACTTAGTTCTAAATATATCTGGTGCGGAAGAATTAAGGAACTTCAAAGAAAATCATACAAAGATGCTTGTTCGTTTTCTGTTAAAAATGTTACTACGTAGCTCGTATTGCAGACAATATCATTACTCTACTGGCCTATTTTGGTTGGAAATAAAATAAATGCATATATTTTTAGCAATTCAGCTTCACCTTCAGGGGTAAATTGATTCTCACTCGTTAAAGTCCACCATTCGTAACGACTCGCCTCTTTCCGTGATCTACAAGAAGACTCGTACCTGTATAGTACGTCATTATTGCCAAGAATCGTGACAAACCAATCAAATCGCGCGTAGTAAAACGTATATCGAAGCATGAAATTGGCGGAACCGTTGAACTATGCAAAGCACAATTTAAACATACACTTTGAGAAAAAAGGATCAGCAACTTTCAACACTGAAACATATTTAGAAGGAATGACTGTATAGCTGTTTTGCTCACGGGATATGGGACATTCCAGGAGTAGCCATGTTTGGAAATTCAGAGTTACCTTTCCTTGGAGATAATACTAGACTATTTTCACCTCCGTGCCCGTATGCGCTTAGGCAAAGGCCCAGTCGTGAACATGACCACGAGATGGGTACGAGTCGCCATCCGGCTTTGACGGAATGACACGAGTAGTTACGAATGATCGTCCACATGGTGCGAGTTACCTCCCACGAACTACATCAGGCGCTGATTTCTCGAAACAAACTTAAGTCTGAGTTTTGACTTAACTAATAATATGGTCCTAGCATTCCCAGAAGAGGAGATGCAATCCCGGATGTTAGGTCATACAATGTCCCGGATATAGGAGTCATATCATGTCCCGGATGTAGGTCATACTATGTCCCGGATGTAAGTCCTACCATCCCCCTATGAAGTCACGACCCATGTGACATGTTATGACCTCTATGTATTATCAGCTTAATATCGGTAGGTATATACCACTCTTCATGTCAAGCCCATATCTACCATTGACTCTTTATATCACACAGGATAGGGTCAAGGACTTCGGTCCTGTCCACACTGAATTGTTTGCTTGTTGTTTAACGAATAACTCAGCAATATGTCAGCTATATATCGGCGGTCTGTAAATAATCGAGTTTGGACAAGACAATCCACTGTTAAAAATAATGAGCATCGTTCTACAATTGGGATACAGTCGGCTAAGCTTGGCCACCCGATCCCGTTAGTCGCCTCTTACGACAAGCATGGGTTACTGAAGACCAATTGTTCCCCGGATCTTCACGGGCACACAGGTACAGAAGTAAATAGAGGTGAATCAGTATACGGAAAGAGGAAATGCACGGATAGACGTCTAGCGCCTTACAGGCTCGTGGGCTGTATGGTGCCTAGGGAGCTGAGAATGAATGAGTGTGTACTGAACCATTGGCTGGGATAATGATGAGATTCATCACGGTCTAAGCGCATCTATCAATTAAAGATTAGACCATGCGTTAGACAAATTCATTCAATATTGATGATATATGACAGAAACGTCCACAGTGGAATGACGGGATGTGCCAATGTCAATGGGAAAGTCCGGGTTCGATTCCAAACATGGGTATACCTATACTAGAGTTTCCCCAGAATCCAAAATGGGCAGGGCGACAGAATTTCCCGAAAGGTGCGCCCCCAACCCCCTTTCAAAAGGGCATGGAATGACAATTTTATAAGTATTATGCTAAATTATTCACGCATATGATTATCAAAGGCTCAAAGGGACAGTTATTTTGACATAGCATGAGCATGAAATAGAAAATCAGCATCCATGCTTGGTACAAGAGTGAGAGAGTGGAGAGAGTGAGAGAGAAGAGAGGAGAGGGAGAGAAGAGTGAGAGTGAGGGAGAGAGAAGACAAGAGAAAGAGAAAGGCAAATGAGAGAAAGCGAGAGGGGGAGAGAGTGAGAAAGATAGTGAGGGTGAGTGAGGGAGAGGGGAGAGACTGAGGGAGAGAGAGAAAGTGAGGGAGAGAACACACTGAAACATAGACTCACATGCCACTGTATTTCATTTCAGCAGTCACGCCATGCGCAGAAGGAAAGCAGGACTTTGCCGTCAACGTCAACACCGACGGCAGCTACAACGTCGTTGTCCAGGGAGAGGTCTGGCTGAAGAGCGCTCCCACCTTCTTCACATCTGACAGTAAAGTCTTCACCACGGCTGATGGATCTCTGAAGCTGGTCAAGAACACTCAGTCCAGTGGTGTGGACTTCATTGGTCAGTGGCAGTCCAGCAGCTTCTTGTACCAGGCAGGGACCAGTCAGATCGAGTCCAGTTTTGTACAGTACACCCCGGATAAAAGCATCTTCACCTACAACAATCCTGCCATACCTTTCATGCTGTTCAAACAGGTAAAATACGTAGCCTCATAGATTAAATGTAATTCTAACATTCGTCTTAGGCGCCGTTATTACCTGTGCAGAGTTATGTCCCTTGGACACGCCACAAAACTATGATAGTGGGTTCGGATCCCGGTTCGTCCCGACCCCGGTGTCATCAACGTGGTAAATATCCAAAATCTTCATTATTTCCATCTATCACGCCGCGATATAACTGAATAATGTGTTAAGTAAAACCAAATCACTCACTCCAAACTGTACAGGGTGGTTGACATATGCCATCGATTGGACCCGTCCCACTATCTTCACACACCAAGTAAACGAAAAGAAGAAAACCTTTTGTTTCGATTTTCTCACATAACGGACCACACTGCTGGATCGTTCGTATATGCACTTGGAAAACGTTAAGCTCCACTTCATCAGCTACATGGCTGTGAGTGAACATGGAGTATATATGGTTAAAGTGCATATAAAGGCCAATGTAAAATGAAAGCTTGCATTAAGATGGAAACGATAATTTCACCAGTTAATACAAACTGGTTTTCCGTATTATCTCTCACTTGCTCGCCGCAAATAGTTGGAAAATTGCTGATGCGGCGTAAAAGCAATATTGATTCATTCATTCATCCCACTTGCTCAGTGGGTCTCGTATATAAGGACAGGTTGTAAAATAGACTGTACCACATGCACATTTGATTGGTGTTTGTATTAATGTCTAACATATGTTATAGTAAAGTAAAAAGTGGTACGAGTACAGATTGGGTTAGGCGGCTGACTTGGTGTGCTAGCGATTAGGTGCCTCACCCTGAGGGTGTGGGTTCGAATTCCGCCTTGGACTCAACCCAAAAAGTACTAGAATCTGTACTTTACTAAGAAAGGTGTAATCCCAAATATGACATATGTTACATTTGACCACTTTCTAAATGGCATTGTGTATTCATGTATTAATGTAACCCTGAGTTGCTGTCAAAGTCACCGAATTGTATATGTGCTCGAGTAAATAATTCCTATATCACCACCACACCACCACCACCACCACCACCATCACCATCATCATCATCATCTGCACTAATGTTTTCATCAACATCTTCAACAACAGCGTTACATCAACGGAGCTAACAACACTGCCACCAACGGTAACTACACCATTTCTGGTTTTCCTGGATTCCAAATACAAGAGACCAAATCTTCCTTTTGGGCTACCTTTGTTATAGCGGCCTAATGTTTGGACATGATTATCTACGGTCTGGGCAGTAAGCACTTATTCTTGTTTGTTTTATTATCTCTCTTTCGAATTTTCAGTCTTTACTTAAAAATTATTGGGAATCATATTATTATATCATATAACATAATACAAATCGCAAATTTGAAAGCGTGATAATTTTCGACATCGTATCATAACTTTTCCATTGTAACCTTTTAAGTGAACTCTCAATGTTGAGATACAGAGACGACGTCATCAGTCATGACGTGATCAGATTATATATGTGGTAACCAAACCAATCTGGGCAAATCTGATATCTAATTAATGCCGAATAGCTTCAAAAAATGGTACTTATAAAATTCCGTACGTGGTGAAAAGTGCGAACGATTGACGGCATTCCATCCCGTTTCAGACAATCAGCTTGCAGCAATCATTTTACAATTACAGATGGGGGCCGTCATCATTTACGATCATCGATGGACTAAAGAGGCGGTCCCCTGGCACTATTTGATCGCGAGAAGACTGCAAATACCCTGATTATCTCCCCTGCCAGTCAGTTTATGTCGTCATCAATATGGCGTCAGAACGCAAGTACGGGCGGAGACAACGTCTACTGGGGGACAATGGGTGGAGTGGAGAATGTTCCTGCAGATGTAGAAAACAGTTTTATTCTTTTCTGTGGCAACCAAGGCATTAACAAGGTACATACACTTCAGAGTGCTCTTCTGGACGGATGCTTTTCTTCGTTTTGTCCACTGGAATGTGTCGTAGCCTTGGTTTCTGATCACAGGCATGCAGTCAAAAACGCTTTTGCAGTTTAGAAACAACAAATTTATTTCACCTCCCATTTATTTTATCTCCCAAATTTCAGTCAGTGTCATGTCTAGAATTAGAAAATAAAGCTACTTTGTTTTCAATTTTGCGGTCCTTTATCGTTGATTTAAGACCGCTAAATAAAATTTTAAAAACCGGACGCGCACGGTTTTGATGAGCTCTCAGCCAATCAGAATCGAGTATCACACAATGTCGTGCTACTGGTTCAGGTTCGTACCTTAATTCCGTCCAAACGAAAACCGCTATTTTCCATTTCAAGAAAATGCATAAGTATGTATATTTGTCATTGATCACTGATTTGTGATCTTGGTATGTAGTAACTAGACATATGCTGAATATTTATGAACCTTTAAGAAAGTGTTCCGTTTCCCATCACTCGGTGTATGACAATCTACTTTCAGGCCTTCGTGAGCTGGGGTCAGATTTTACAAACATGGCACGGCCGCACGGATCAGTATGTCAAATCTGACTTTACAATCAACTACTTGGGGTACTGGACCGACGATGGTGAGAATATATCAATTTTACATTACAATCATTATTCACACAGTCACATGTAATGATTTCCTATTGAGTTTTCCGTTTATCGAGGTTCGAATCCCATGGTCCAATGCTCGATTGTGATCCTTCGTCCATTGGAATTATTGCTGTTCTTATGTGTCTCTATACACTATACTTATGTGCGAAGTAACTTGTTTGATACCCGACTCAAAGTATTCTTAGCAGTCTTGTTTTATGCCCTACTGCCGATCGCCATGCAAGGAAACAACAAGTACCATCTTGTAACGTCTTTCCGTATAACACAGATGACGACAGAACTAGTCTGTCTCACAGTCCCTGAACCATATTACTTTCCCTACAGCCTAGCCCTCTCTGCAATGCTACAGCCTAAAATGAAGCAAGTTGTTACAATCAAACTTATATATGTTCAGAGACTAAGGGGGCGGTGGGGTAGCCTAGTGGTTAAAGCGTTGGCTCGTCACGCCGAAGACCCGGGTTCGAATCCCCACATGGGTACAATGTGTGAAGCCCATTTCTGGTGTCCCCCGCCGTGATGTTGCTGGAATATTGCTAAAAGCGGCGTAAAACCAAACTCAGTCAGTCAGTCAGTCAGACACTAAGCGTTAATCTGGGATAGAACCACCTTCTGCCCTCCCGACAAACGCTCTATTTATCAGACCACGGAGGTTGTCTTAAATGAAACGAAACTGAAGCTTTTGCATTGTAACTTATCAGACACATTAGAAATATAGAAAAAACACAAAACAATTCCAGAACACGCTTGATTGTTCTCATGGGTGATTCTATGTCATCTGGTGGTGTGGGTATTGCTCGTGCTATCAACCTCTTGTTTGTACCACCAGGTTTATACATCACAGATTAAAGTGATTTGAAACAACACTGACGAATTTTAATTTTGAATTTTATTTTCATGCACAAGGAATGCATGTCAAACAGATATGTTACGAAAAGCACGCATTGTTTGTGCAGGTGCGTATTACTGGGACGTTCCGGAGAAGGGGAAGAACTACCAGGATACGATACTGGACATCAACAACTACATTAAACAGCTCGGGGTACCCGTCAGGTTTGTACATGCAGGTTAATCATAAAAATTTTGTCAACTCGTGATATTAAATACAAATTCGCAGCACGCACTGCTCTATAGTACTACGGACATTAAGGAACAATACTCGATCCTGTCTTTACATTATAGTCATGGAAAGACTCAGGTTTTCTGTATTATGTTTTGTTGCCAGGTACACCAAGCACAACTCGGGCGAAATCCGTGTTGTTTTTTTGCATCCTGACTGACTGGGACAGAAACCATGTTGCTCTGTTGCCAGGTACATCATGACTGACTAGGACAGAAACCATGTTGTTTTGTTGCCAGGTACATCCAGTAAGACAAGGACAGAATCCATGTTGTTTTGTTGCCAGGTACATCCTGTAAAGCTAGGACAGAAACCATGTTGTTTTGTTGCCAGGTACATCCTGACTGACAGGGACAGAATCCATGTTGTTTTGTTTCCAGGTACATCATGACTGACTAGGACAGAAACCATGTTGTTTTGTTGCCAGGTACATCCTGACTGACTAGGACAGAAACCATGTTGTTTTGTTGCCAGGTACATCCAGTAAGACAAGGACAGAATCCATGTTGTTTTGTTGCCAGGTACATCCTGTAAAGCTAGGACAGAAACCATGTTGTTTTGTTGCCAGGTACATCCTGACTGACAGGGACAGAATCCATGTTGTTTTGTTGCCAGGTACATCCTGTCTGACTGGGACAGAAACCGTGTTGCTTTGTTGCTGGTGGGGTACATCCTGTCTGACTGGGACAGAAACCATGTTGTTTTGTTGCCAGGTACATCCTGACTGACTGGGACAGAAACCATGTTGTTTTGTTGCCAGGTACATCATGACTGACTAGGACAGAAACCATGTTGTTTTGTTGCCAGGTACATCCTGACTGACTAGGACAGAAAAACCATGTTGTTTTGTTGCCAGGTACATCCTGACTGACAGGGACAGAAACCATGTTGTTTTGTTGCCAGGTACATCATGACTGACCAGGACAGAAACCGTGTTGTTTTGTTGCCAGGTACTAACAATACGTCTTGGACAGAAACCATGTTGTTTTGTTGCCAGGTACATCATGACTGACTAGGACAGAAACCATGTTGTTTTGTTGCCAGGTACATCCTGACTGACTAGGACAGAAACCATGTTGTTTTGTTGCCAGGTACATCCTGACTGACAGGGACAGAAACCATGTTTGTTTTGTTGCCAGGTACATCATGACTGCCCAGGACAGAAACCGTGTTGTTTTGTTGCCAGGTACTATCAATACGTCTTGGACAGAAACCATGTTTTATTGTTGATAAGAACATTCAGCTCAACTGAATAGAACTCATGACGTTGTGTTGCCTGGTATGACTGAGACAAAAACCATGTTGTTTTGTTGCCAGGTACATTCAGTACGACTGGTGGTGGTACTATTACGACAACGACCACGGCATCACGACATGGGCAGCTAAACCAAACATCTTTCCTGATGGATTGCAGTGAGATATATTTATTCAAAGATGATTCTGATTTCAGATAATTTCAAATATCTCTAAATACATTAAACTATGATACATATATGCATGAATTCTATAATCATTCTCGAATGAGGTGAGATATCTATTCTTAATTTTAAATGTTCGCAGGCTTCGAGAATTTTTAAATATCTAATATTATTAAAAATACATTAAGTCATTATTAAGAGTATTATTATTTTCTGACCGTTATACATGATCAGTCAATTAAGCGCTCTTGTTAGTATATACATACAGGTTGATGTCAGAACTGTTATATATATATATCTATGTTTACTAATATATACAAAAACATTCCCATCCACATGAAAACCCTGCCAACAGCAGAGTCGACATTGTACAATTTCGACTGTATCATGATCATTTATTTAGTGTTGATACCATGTGTTCGCGAAGCGGTGGTATGCCCTCCGGTGGCACCTGCCATAAACACAATACAAAGGCTAATTCAATCCCCGCATATCTATGATCAAACTTTTTGAAAGCTTTAATGAAGCCTTGAATCAATTTAACCCCTTTCAATCTGTGTCCCAAGGTGGCTGTATAACAAGACGGAGCTTCCTGTTCTTGCCCACAGCATGTTCTGGTGAGTCGGGATTATGTAATAGCATAACGTTTATAATAACCATCAGAATATGTACGTCATCCTCATTTACTGGTGTTTGTCGTGATTTTTGGTCCGGTTGTTTCGACTCATAATGTCCAAATAGACATTCACATATACTGACGGAGGAAAGAGAGTATACAGCCATGTTTGATGGTGGCTACATAATGTTATGGTGGTGTGTTTCATACTGGCATCATAGATGTGTCAAAGAATCATGCATCGGACAATTTGCCATTTTCAGGGTAGTACCACTTTAATAACGTCAGTAATTTTGGGGTCCATTTATATTTTCAAGACTATAGTTTCAGATTCATTTGACTCATTTAATGATAAATATGAAATGCTAATTTGCAAATTCATGACCGTTTTCCAGACCGTCTTTGAAAGTCATTTAGAAGCTGGAAGAACCATAATGTATGACACTGTTTATAGATAACAAGTTCTTGGTTTATTTGATGGACATTTCAGAGGTACGTAATGCTTTTTCATCACACTTGAAGAAGGAGCAAAGGTAGCTCTGAAACGTCGTCACAAAGAATAGAAGACGTTGTTGTCCCTAAATAGTGCCATCTATTCTGGTCGCGATCGTTGAGAGTATATCTTAAACAGTGTCATAGGCCTATAAACACTTCCTCATTTGAAATCTTTGATATGGGTTTAGAAGTTAGGAAACATGAAGACGTGAAACCAGTTCATGTATAACAACATCTTCTAAAGACTCTTTCAGGATAACTCCGTGCTCCACCGTCCAGGTAACGTGATCAGCTAAACGTCGTTCTTCCCCATCGGGTATGAGACTTCTGTACAAGCTTCAGTCGCGCCACTAGGGGAAAAGGTGGTAAAGGCGAAGTAAATCGTTGCATGTAGAGACTTGCTTCCCTTAGTACCGCCAGGATCGCTTGCGGTAAGTTCAAATCCCCAAATCCTTAACAGATTTTGTACACAGGAACAAAAGCCGGATTTTACAAATAAAGAAGGGATGCATACAAGTGGGGTTCCAAATTGATATTCATCACATGCTTGACTAACGCGATCGGGTGGCCATGCTCGCTGACTTGCTTAACACAATCATGTCATCGTATCCAGATTGCGTAGATCAATGCTTATGATGTCAATCGCTAGATTGTCTAGTCCAGACTCGATTATTTACAGCCCGTCGTCATATATTTGGAATATAGGCTCATGTTAGTGGAGTCAGTTTGCTAATTGCATTACAAAGTTTACGGCGGGGACACCAGAAATGGGCTTCACAACCAATTACCCTTGTGGGGATTGGTCACCATTTTGATTGTTTGCAGTATGGCTTGACACCCTACTGCATCATATACGCTGGATCGACAACATGTTGTTTCTTTTTGTTTAATATGACTATTTCTAGACGTCTTGTAGAAAGTAGGTACACAGAGATTATTAGGCAGTCAGCTTTTAGATTGAGTGAACGACTCGATTACAGTCGTTGATTTGGATAGGTGGTATCGTCCTTCAACCTCGACCTCGATCTGGCCATTTAGGCCTCGATCTGGATAACAGACAGATAAAGTAGTAGCTGGATGGTAACAAGACATGAACACTGAGAGAAAGATAACCTCGATATCGATGGACATCCACCCAGTTAGCAAAACCCCAGCTTGTCACGGTGGTGGTATATAGAATCAAGTGTGGGTCTGGCGAACAAATGGTCGATGGTATGAGTAACGATCTACTCCGTGGGGCACTGTGACACGCCATCAGTAATGTTACACATTATGGTCATATGACCACCTTACAAATGTGGGTCACAGGTGACCAGTCACTCTGGAATTACATACGGGGTTCCATGGAAGTTAAAAGCTTTCAACCATGTAACTTTGTTCTTGTTTATACGTTGAAAAGTGTTAATGAATTATTCCTTGGGCTTCCCTAGGTCCAGCAACACGACTTACGCAAAGGCGAATGGAGGGAAGTACGACTTCCTGATCGACGGTGGAAAATCATTGCCCTTGGAGGAGGTAATGATACATTTTATGGAGTTCGACATATCGGCGGTGTTAAAACAGTGATAACATGGAAGTAAGGACAATATAAGGAAGTAGTGAGTGAGTGAGTATGGTTTTACGCCAGCTCTCAGCAATATCATGGCGGGGGACACCAGAAATGGGCTTCACACAATGTACCCATGCGGGGAATCTGACTGAGTTTGGTCTTACGGCTTTTGACGAGCGAACGCGGGGACACCAGAAGAGGCCACTGCCATCTTGAAGGGATTCTAACCCGGGTCCCATGACGAGCGGAGAGTGATGACAGGACAATTAGACAGGATCTAAGTGAAGGAAGTACACAGTGACTAAGTCGCATCGCATTGCATTAAATAACATTGCTAGGGATTTAATTTTTGTTTGTTTACATCTGAAATCAAGATGTTAAATTTATGTAAAGTAGGATTTGAACAGAATTTTGTAGGCAGGTACAAAGAACTCCATTTTTCGTATAAATTACACACTATTCCAAAATGATATTTATCTTCATCATACCATTGTTTGCATACAAGACATAATCTATCAGCTTTAGGTTCTTAAAATATCTACCAGTACAATTTTGCACCCGAGGGTGAAAGTGAGATTCACAATACCATTTAGAAAGTGGTCAAATGTAACATATATTATATTTGGGATTACACTTTCTTAGTAAAGTACAGATTCAGATAAAGTACTCTTGTTGGGTTGAGTCCCATCCGGGATTCGAACCCCACCCTAAGAGTCAGGCACCCTAATCGCTAGCACACAAAGTCAGCCGCCTAACCCGCTCAGCCACCGCGGCTTCCACAAAAATGGAAGTCGGACAACTGGTAGTCTTGAATCTGTGTACCCCTGATAAGTGTAGAAATTGGCACGGCTCCACGGCCGAAATCTATGAATACACAATGCCATTTAGAAAGTTGTCGAATGTAACATATGTTATATTTGGGATTACACCTTCTTTGTAAAGTACAGATTCTGTACATATTGTGTAAAGTACAGATTCTGTACTTTACTAAGAAAGTGTAATCCCAAATATAACATATGTTACGAATTACAGATTCTGTACTTTACTAAGAAAGTGAAATCCCAAATATAACATATTACGAAGTGAATTTTGAAATAGTGATTTTCCTTATATACGATTCTACGCCAAAGGATGATTTGAAAGCAACATGAGATGAGTATTTGGAGCTGCTATGGAGGGCTGTATGCCAATCATGCTGATAAGATATATTGATTCTGTGTAGAAATTCTGACATAAAGCTGCTAACATGAACTACAGAAGGCCAAATCCATACATGTAGAATACCTTCAGTTGTTCCATTGACACAACCTAGCAGTAATAACTTGTAATATCGATTTTACAAACCTCCTATCAGGCAAAATTTCAATTCGATTGTAAAGTGGACTGTTGACATGTTAATGTCCATCATAGGGTTTTAGAAAATATAACGGAGAAAATGGTAAAATCTTTAGTCGATTTTCCACTGAGAAACAACATCTAATATTTCGATAACTTAATGCCATTATTTACAAATTTCATGTTTTTGTTGTTGAGTAAACAGATAAATGATGTCTTTCACAAAAACATCCTAATACATTAATACGTTTTTGTAAGCCATATGTAGTATAAGTAAATTAAACTATGCCATCAGCAGATAACAAGGGAAATATTTAGACAATGGTTTAGATGGACAAGTAAACTATCCATTTCTCCTTCGTACAAAGACGTCACGCCGAAGACCCGGGTTCGAATCCCCACATGGGCACAATGTGTGAAGCCCATTTCTGGTGTCCCCCACCGTGATGTTGCTGGAATATTGCTAAAAGCGGCGTGAAACCATACTCAGTGAGTCAGTCAGTCATACAAAGAAATCGGAACATACTAATGTAGGCTGCTATTTGTCATAAACGTCTTAATTACAGGAACCATCCATTACCTTTCAGAAATTCTGGGATGATTTGCTCGCTGATGCAAGGAAGTGGGGCTTGTTGGTCTACGAACAGGTAATACTTCTCATACAAAACTCTACACCACACAACTATTTTGTGAAGAATTTATCTCCACTGAAGTGCATGTACCAATATTTACCCAAAATTCTTAAAATGTCACTTTAAATTAGAAAGAAAGAGCGGCCAAAGGCAGATGACCTTGAAAACCTTTGTCAGGTGTATGAAAGTGAACCCACATCAAGCACCAAAGTATATTAATGACACTTTGTTTTCTAGGATTTTATGAATGTTCAATTTGAAGAACTTCATAAGGTGTGGAGCGACATCGACCTGGGCCGACAATGGCTGCTTCAGATGGGCAATGGCGCCGCCAAGAATGGCCTGACTCTTCAGTACTGTATGTCGTTGCCACGTCACATGATGCAGGCATTGGAAATACCCGTTGTTACACAGGTACAGTGAAAGGACAGGGTGGTTGGTTTGTTGTTTAACGCCGCACTCAGCAGTATTCCAGCTATATGGCGGCGGTCTGGACCAGACAATCCAGTGATTAACAGCATGAGCATCGATCTACACAACTGGGATACGATGACATGTGTCAACCAAGTCAGTTAGCCTGACCACCCGATCCCGTTAGTCGCATAGGTTGCTGAAGATCAATTCTAACCCGGATCTTCACGGTCACACAGGTACAGTGAAGGGGAACATGATATTGCTGAATATTGCGGCATGAAACTACAGTCACCCACTTACTGTATCCGTTGTGAAGTGTGATACATCAATAATTATGACGTACTCTTTGTCAATCTGAATGATTTCCATTCCCACAGACTGCTCTGATGTCAATATGGTCGGCGGTGTAGCCTTGTGGTTGAAGTGTTTGCTCGTCACACAGACGACCGGGTTCAGTTCCTAGCATATGTACAATTTGTGAATTTCATTTTACGTATATCTCCCTCACCCGATATGCAAAAGGAGTAGTGAAATTTCAAGTCATCACTGCGTGGCTGTGTGAGTTGAAACCTAAGAAGTATGTTTGATACTTGTCACATGTACACTGCATCTTCCAGGCCCGTGCCAGTGGTGACTACATCCCCGGCACCGCCAACTGGAAGGTGGGGATTACGTCACTGTTTGCGTGGGCTCTCGGCGTTGCGCCATTCAAGGACAACTTCTGGACAACCAGCGTTCAGCCTGGAAACCCATACCGTATGTAGAGCGTTGTCAATCAACAATGATGCTTTATTAAAAGTTCATCTCTGCTTTGTTTGTTCGTGTATATGCGAGGCACTCATAGATTTACCTGCCCCTATAAATAATGAAATTTGGACCAGGCAGAATAGTCATTTCGAGCAACGATGTACGCCCTGGTTGTACGGTGACATGCAATCAAGACAAGTCATCCAGTCTGTCTTCCGTAGGCTGATATATACAAGTTCTATCTGGTTTAAACGTGTTTTGTTTCAGATGGTGCCACAGAACCGTTCACGACCTTGAACTCTGCAATAGCAACCCTCAGTACAGGTCCAGTAGGGGTCAGCGACATGGTGGGGTATATGAACAAGACACTCGTCATGAAGTAGGTTGACAATCATCACGAAGTAGGTTGACAATCATCATGAATTAGGTTGTCAGTCCTCATCAAGTCCTTTGATAGTCATCATGAAGTAGGTTGACAATCATCACTAAGTAGGTTGACAATCATCATGAATTAGGTTGTCAGTCCTCATCAAGTCCTTTGATAGTCACCATGAAGTATGTTGACAACCATCACGAAGTAGGTTGACAATCATCATGAATTAGGTTGACAGTCCTCATCAAGTCCTTTGATAGTCATCATGAAGTAGGTTGACAACCATCACGAAGTAGGTTGACAATCATCATGAATTTGGTTGACAGTCCTCATCAAGTCCTTTGATAGTCATCATGAAGTAGGTTGACAATCATCACTAAGTAGGTTGACGGTCTTTGCGAAGCTTGTTAGCAGTCATCACAAAGTTACTTAATAAACTTCCAATAAGAAATGTTGACAGTCCACATAAACTATACTCACAATTATCATTGAGTCATAAGCCAAAATATCGTGTAACGTTGATTCGACAGGTGGGCAAATCAGAATGCAGGATTCTAAAAGCTCACGCTAATACGGAAACTATCTGTCACGCTGTATCCCTCATACTAACCTCCTTTGTTTATCTGTCATATGATAACAAAGATATCATCCAGGTAACATTTTAACGTGTGACAAATACACATAACCATACCATACCTTTTCTTTCAAATGAAATGTTCTCCTCGTTTTAGGCTGGAACACGCTTTCTGCAATTTGCAGCGCCGCTTAGAACATCAGCTTAGTTGTGTCGAGTAATGTTTTGAAATGTTCTGGCCAAACTTAACAGATGCTATCTTTAATGTATTTTCACATTCTTTCAACAGATCTGTCAATGCTGACGGCCTCATCTTAAAGCCGTCACGACCAGCGACCGCAATTGATAACATGCTACGAAAGGTGCTTCCTAATAAACAAATACAGTTCGCTTTTTTCACCATATATAGTGCATTAAAGTGGTTCTACAGTTTTGCCCTGAACTGTTATAGTTAAAGCACGAGGAGTGCTAACCGAGTTAGTTGCACTGGAAGAGACTGCATGAGGCAGTGACAACTGACGTGAAGCGTGACGTCAATACAGTCATCAACAACATGAGCAGCGATCTACGCAAAACGTGCTGTCGTTGCCTTTGATATTTTAGCGAACTATCTAAGAACTAAGTAATGTTATATGCTCTGAAAATCTATAAAACAATATGAAAAGGTACGAAATGCCCTTCATAGCGTCATATTTCATGCACGTCATATTTCCCCAGCTTGCCTGGTCGGACTTTGAGGGTCCAGACGGGGAGGTGTGGTCCACGTATTCAGATTTTGGGGGTGAGAACAAGTACGGCATCATCCTGGCCGCTGATCAAGTGGGAAGCTACACCATGACGCCATGCATGGCAGGATACCAAGGGGTGAGAAATGCCAAATTATTGTACTACTGTTTTGTATAATTGTTCTCAAAATAGATGGATGAATTGAACTAAACTTGCCTGGACTGCCAGTTCGCCCGGGTGTTGTGCCCCTTTAAGATGAACGTTGTCAATGTTGTATTTCTAGTTTCCCAACTCGATGGTGTTCCCTGCCAATGATCCCAACAAGATCCAACCTCTGACGGATCCCCAACCTCTGACTATGAGTGGCTGCACCACTGTTGACTTCTGTCTCTTCTATGTATCGCCGGTACTCAAGGTCAATGGGTATGTGTTTTACTACACCACAACTAAGGCAACAGTTGATATTCTGGGTCTTAGCTGGGCTTATTGTTCGAGACAGATATTTCTGGGTCTTGGCTGGGGTAATATTCGAGACAGATATTCTGGGTCATGCTTGAGCTTATTGTTCGAGACAAATATTCTGAGCCATGGTTGGACTTTTGTTCGAGACAGATATTCTCGTCATGGTTGGTCATGACAGAGTAATGTTTGATACTGAAATATTGTAGTTATATTTTTTGGAAAGAGTGATATTCTTGGTCTTGGCTGGGGATTGTATTTGAGACTTGGGGTTGTGTTCGAGACACATACATTCTGGATCTTGGCTGGGGATAGTGTTCGAGACACAGGAATTCTTGGTCTTGGCTGGGCATAGTGTTCGAGACAGATATTCTGGGTCTTTCATGGGGATATTATTCGAGACACAAATTATTCACGGGTTGGATCCCCGGCCGTCTCATACCCAAGAGACGTTAAGATATGGTACTTGTTGGTCCCTGCCTGGCGCTGAGCATTAATGGACGTAACAACGATTGGTCGGCTCGGAGTCAGTATAATGTGTCTGAGTGGGGTATTCATGCTTAACTGCGGCATGCTATCTCAGTGAGCTTGCACTATAAAACCAACTTAAGTCTGGGCTAGTACAAGCAGTCACACATACATACGTATGCATGTCGTCATATGAGCGAAATATTCATACGTACGACGTTAAACCCCATTTCACCCACCTGGGGATATTGTTTGAGACAAATATATTCTGGGTCTTGGCTAGGGATATTATTCGTGACACAGTTATTCTGGGTCTTGGCTGGGGATTTTATTCGTGACACAGTTATTCTGGGTCTTGGCAGGGGATATTACTCATGACACAGTTTTTCTGGGTCCTGGCTGGGGATATTATTCGTGACAGTTTTTCTGGGTCTTGGCTTGGGATATTATTCGTGACACAGTTTTTCTGGGTCTTGGGTGGGGATATTCTTCGTGACACAGTTATTCTGGGTCTTGGCTCGGGATATTATTCGTGACACAGTTTTTCTGGGTCTTGGCTGGGGATATTATTCGTGACACAGTTATTCTGGGTCTTGGCTGGGGATATTATTCGTGACACAGTTATTCTTGGTCTTGGGTGGGGATAGTGTTTGAGACCCAGATTGTTCTGGCTCCTGGCTGGGGATATTCTTCGTGACACAGTTATTCTGGGTCTTGGCTGGGGATATTATTCGTGACACAGTTATTCTGGGTCTTGGCTGGGGATAGTGTTTGAGACCCAGATTGTTCTGGGTCTAGGCTGGGGATATTATTCGTGACACAGATATTCTGGGTCTTGGCTGGGGATAGTGTTTGAGACCCAGATTGTTCTTTGTCTTTGCTGGGGATAGTGTTAGACACATTGGGAATTGCTCGAGAGTGAGTGAGTGAGTATGGTTTTACGCATTTTCCAGCAATAATATGGTTTGGAGCACAAGAAATGGATTTCACACATTGTACCCGTGGGGAATAGAACCTGGACTTTCGGTGTGACGAGCTAACGCTTTAACCACAAGGCTTTACTACCGTCCATATTCCATATTATCTGTCTTCAGCAAACAAGTGCTAATCCAGGGTGAGCTGGACAAATGGGTGCCGATGTCGCCGCAGAGAGTGACGGACATCAACGTTGCAGACGACATCACCCTCAGTCTCACCGGAGCTGCCTACGAAACTGTCAAGTTCTGGTTCAACGTGGACGGTGTATCCTCACCTTTGACCTGTACTCTCGGACCAGGCGGTCAAGCTGTCCTTAGCTTCACAGCTGGAGCATGTCGTGGAATATAAATAACAAAACATAAATACTGTAATGTGTGCATGTGTTGAGTTTATTTTTACATTCATTTATTCAAAAGCCCTTATTGTGCCCAAAGTGCACGGAAATCTGTCTGATCACCACGTCGGCGGATCTATGTGTATGTGTATACCAACGATATGGTCACCAACGACCATGTCAAAGATGAAGTATTGCCGTCCGACTTCTGCATGTGTGTGAGCGTTGTCTCCGCACTGGGAACATTGGTTGTTTACTACAAAAAACATGGCTGCCGTCGTCCTCAACCTCAACTTCCGTCGACCATTCTAAACT
The DNA here is from genome assembly GCF_003918875.1 of Haliotis rubra. Taxonomy (NCBI): domain Eukaryota; kingdom Metazoa; phylum Mollusca; class Gastropoda; order Lepetellida; family Haliotidae; genus Haliotis; species Haliotis rubra. The sequence continues at coordinate 42,929 of NW_025765319.1, forward strand.
GCCAGCCAAGGGTCGCAACTCTAACTCTTTTAGACATGAACACTACCGTTCAAAACATACTTCCTCTTGTTGGCGAGTGACATGTAATCTTAGCGAAACAAGCATTATTTTGTATATTGTTGTTTATTATTGAATATTATAGAAACTCTATATCACGGCAATCTGTAGTTGCTGTTTGTGATGTCATTTGTTAATGTAAATATCTTTGAGACGGGTTTATAAGTTCGAACTTGTTCCCGATCCTTTTCACTTAGTGAATGAAATATGTTTAAACTTATCTAACAAAATATACACGTGGAATAGTAGATGACACATGACACATGGCAACTAGACTTGAAACCCCACATCTTTCTTACCAGCCTTTGAGTGCGTGAGTAAGTGAGTTTATCTTTACGCTTCTTTTAGCAATATTCCAGCAATACCACGGCGGGGGGACACCAGAAATGGGCTTAACACATTGTACCAATGCGGGGAATCGAACCCGGGTCTTCGGCGTGACGAGCGAACGCTTTAACCAAAAGGCCACCCCACCGCCCCAAGCACATGCGTCAGTTCGCTATAAGCGTGATGAACCTAGTTTAGTAAAGTCTTCTAACAAGACACTGCAGAATGCTTGATTCTGAGTGGTTAAAGTAAAAGTCCATTCCATATCGATACCTGGCTCCGATCCAAATTAGTTATCTGGTCTACAGCTATAGTACCTGGAATAGGGGTGTCTTTTCTTATCAGATTACATGAAGGGATTGTCTTTGGACTGCATGAGAGTTATAGTTTTTACGCCCCTTTGAATAGTATTTCTGTTATTTACGTTGTGCCTGCTTGATGTGTAAGGAAAGTCCGAAGTGATGCCACTTTGGTGAACGAGCATGGTATGGCTTCGCAAAACTGGAACGATCCCCAGGCCGATGCTCTTTCACTTTCAATTACACCAAGAGGCAGTACGTAGGTTTAAGGGGTTATATTTGCTTATATAGTGTATAAAACAGGCGATGATATTTGTACAAGTAGTCAACAATGATATAAAGAAATGAGTTTATTTGGAAAGCATAGCATAAAAACATGTTAAGTGCCACAGTTGTCAGGCTGGAGTTATTGTGACTCTCACAAGCGAGTTATACAACATGGCCATGTGTTTGTTAACATACCTGCAGTGATAAACGTCCTAGTTCAAACGGTACACTTATGTTGATTAACATCCACCGATAGTTGAACAGGCAGGTATAATATACTGCCTGTTTTGGGCCTAAGTAATATTCCGTACCTTAGGCCCTTAGCTCATATACTATTATAAACGGCGACAGAGTTTAGCCTCTTATGTTTTGTACCATACAAAGTAATTTACTAAGACATCCAATACTACGGATATCGTCGGTTGCTGAAGGCCATACACAGGTTTCAGTTGATGGTGGTTTGGTTAGATGAGTCGCGAAACATTCTCTCCAGTGCTGGGAATAGCTGTCATAGATCAATAAAACTTAGTTTATCTTCAGCATAAGCAAGGCCTCGGCATGGCAGAATACAAAGAAGCGTCTATATATGGAGTCTACAGCCATTTGCAAGTCTGTTGTCATAACTCCCAACCGTGGTTATTATTTCTCGTTGATGAGGGAGGACTGAGTAAACAGGTTTTCAAGCAATTTAAAAAAAAAAAAAGAATAAGAATAGTATGCATAAATTGAATGACGCTGGTATTGAAGGAAGCACTATAAAATCCATAACCCGCAACAGTAGAGTATTTCAGTTTACAGAAGTTGTGGGCTACCACGTTAAACTAGCGTAATGACGTCGTAATGACAGATGACAGTCACACCCAGTCATCGACATCCTCAGCCTTCAGCTTTGCCTTCAGTTCCTTGGCCTCTTGGATAGCCTTCCTCTTCTCCTTCTCGACTTCTTTGTCTGTCGGTCCAGGTGGAGGAAGAACTGCTTTCATCTCGGTTTCAATTCTCTGTATTCTGCTCTTCACCTTTGTATCAAATTCTCTCTGCTTCTGTTGAACTAAAACAGCAATTGAAGCAGTGGCGTCTTTTGCTTGTGTTTCCAGTTCTGTCTGTCTTCTCGAAATTTCAGCCTTGTCCTTTTCCGGATCCAGTCCAAGCAACTCCCCCAGACTTGCAACTTGATCCATCAGGTGCTTCTGTGAGACTTCAACGTACATCTCGGCGAGGTTGTTTACCATGTAGGTTAAGGTGTTGGCGTGGGTGGCTTGTACATAGATCATATCTCTCAGCATGTCCGACATGGTGTACTTCAGGCGAAACTGTTTCCCCTTCTCAGCACTTTGGATAAAATTCTTGACATTCTCATTCATGCTATACTTAATGATGTTGGATATTGTTTGGAAAAATCCCACCAATTTTCCCCATTGGGTTCTGACTTCCCCAATAGCCTTGATACCTCTCTGCAATAACGCTTTGATCTGGTCAAAGTCTACCTTGTCCAGCTTGATCCGTGCAAGATCGGTGATAATGGCTGTGATGTCTTCGCTGACTTTATCTAGTTTCTCGCTTTTATCACGGAAGTCATCTCTAACGGTCTCAAGGGTAGACGAAGCTTGTTCGACCTTAAATCTGGCCTGTGCACTGTGTCTTGAAGAGGCAGAGGCAGATTGTCCTTGCTCATATGTAGACATCTTTGGGGTCGGCATTTCGAATGGCTTTGCTCCAAATGCAGTTTCACAAAAGAATTTTAAACCTTGCATCTTTGCATTTAGCCTTCCCGCCACTACTCTCGCTCTCTCTATTTGCTGTTCCCCGCCTGACAGTTGCTTGCTGGCATCCTTCAAAGTCTTAATCAGTTGAGACGCATCCTCCTTCCATCGAATCTGTCTCTACATACTCCTGAGTAAGATGAGAGAGAACTAATGATGTCACTTAATGTTGACTCGATCAGTGTCAGGTCCCCGGGTTCTTTCCCCTCAGAAAGCAAGTTGAAATTGTCCAAGATGTCCTGGATGCAGTGCGAAAGTCTAGGAAGTTCCAACATGAGAGCATCTGCACACTTTCCTGTTTTTGATTTCTTAGACGCTGTGCAAACCCCGTAATTTCCAAAGGGGATACCACCAACGGATTTCATCATGTACATGCTTGTCACACTCTGCACTGTTGTGACAGCACATTTGGCTACTTCTTCCACGACATCCATTCCAAGCATTTCCCATCCAGAGGGCATAGAGTCCATGGCCTTTTCATATGACTCTTGAGCTTTTTGGAACTGTTCTCTCATTTCGTTATACTCCTTTTCAGCTTGCTGTTTCCTGTTTTCTAATGTACCCTTTCGTGTTGATTTCACTTTTATGTCCTTTTTGGCTTTTCTAATCTTGTCGTCATATTCCCCTTTTGAAATTGTACACGCCTCTTGCAGTTCGCCTATCAAAGCCATAACGCCAGAAAACTGTGTTTCAACTTCCTCAGCTCTTGACTTACAGGTCTCAGTAATCCTTTTGATGTTTGCCAAAATATCTGGAACCAATTCTTGAATTTCCTCATCGGATCCAGCGATGATAAACTGCAAAGATTATACGATCACAAGGTACAATGTCTATGCTATTTGAAGAGTGTGTGTCTTGGGATACTTTAGAGATAATATAAGTGATTGCAGGAATGATAAGAAATAGGTTCGGCATCCTGGTCGCATTCATCTGATAAGAATTATTCGCAACTAACTGTACCAAAACAAGTGCATTTACGAAAAAAGGCACAGAGAGAACGGGAGGGAAAGTTTGTCACCATTGTATGGAAACAGAAACGTTTCCTTGTATCGGTTTTCATGGCAAGACAATTTAAGAGAGCAGATCACAAATGCAGGTGATCAACATTATCATTTGGCCTCCAGTTATGTAAACTAAGGCAAATCCATGATGTAATGTCAAGGTCGTGGCCAACGTCTCGGCGCGTGACAGTTTTAAGTCACATTCCGACAGAATCTCATAATAAGCATAAGATAAACATGTCAAATGAAATAGTGTATGCTATGACAAGCAGATTAGTCAGCTAAAGACATTGTTTTTTCTTTTGCTATTCGGTTTGTATGCTGTTCATGAATACCTTCACAGCGTTCTTGACATGGAGAGGTATCTGCAGGGTAAGGAGACGGATCTGGTCCATGTTCTTGTTGGCACAGTTGAAGGAAGTCCATCCCTGGTTGGCGACCTGAACTATGCTTGTTCTCAGTGAATCAGGGTACTTGGTATATTTGAAGGCGGATCTGTCCATGTGTTCTGACACCAGAGAGACGTCCTTGTCCAGAGTGACGAGCACCAACTGACCCAGAAGACACACCGACAGAGGAGCTGGGCACAGCATCTCCTGCCAGTTCATATGAGGCCCTAGGACCAGCATCACGTCTTCCAGCAATTGCAATGAAAGCTGTACTATGAAAGAAATAGTACATAGGAGTTTCATTTCTAAGTACTAAGTACTACTTTACCCATTACATAAGACTTTGGTGCTAAGAATGTTGTAACAGGGAATCTCTCAATCAATCAATCAATCTCTCAATCAATCAATCTCTCAATCAATCAACCTCTCAATCAATCAATCTCTCAATCAATCAGTCAATCAAACAATCAGTCAGTTTCTCAGTCAGTCAGTCAGTCAGTCAGTCAGTCTCTCTCCCCTCTCTCTCCTCTCTTCTCCCCTCTCTTCCCCTCTCTTCCCCTCCATCTCTCTCCCCCTCTCTCTCCGTCTCTCTCCATCTCTCTCTCCATCTCTCTCCATCTCTCTCTCATATGTAGAGATATGACAATAGCAAAACTCTACCTTGGCATCCGTCGGGCTCATCACTCTTTTCTCGGCCTTTGCAATGTCCTGTCTGCTGACATCCGCTATGATGGGTTCTCTTTATATCTGGTAATACGAATGTTTGGGAACATGTGTTACAGATACAACTTAGGTTGGGTCAGGTCCATTATTGCAAAGTTAATACATTAATATGAGTGCACGACAGACAGACAGACAGACAGACAGACAGACAGACAGACGGACAGATGTATAACCAGTCATTAGATTGTCTGGTCCAGGACAAATCTTCACACCGCACATATCGGAATATTGCAGCCTTAAAGAAATCACAGAACATTTACTTTACAAGTATATCATATAATCGTAGATATGTGCATACATACAAGCATACATAGATATGCAATCTTATAATTGGAATACAGCAGTCACAAAGAATTCATAAAACAGTGGCCTGACATTACGTAAGTATTCTATATAATTATATGTAGAATCATACACATAGTGTACATGCATACATACATACATACGCACGCACGCACGCACGCACGCACACACAAACACACACACATACATACATACATAAATTTGATACATACATACATACATACATACATACATACATACATACATACATACATACATACATACATACATAAATTTGATACATACATTGATGGAAGATTGCCCTGATGGATGCACTATCTCGTACCCATGGTACGTGCCCAATACTTAAAACTCTTGCACAATTTAAAAATTCAAATACTTATATTAAAATAACGAAACACAAAATGACATTTTTATACAGTTATTTTTCTGCAAGAACACAGCGTTGAAACAGCAGTTTGTCAGTGTGAGACTATAAAATAAATAAACTTCACAAAACGTGATCTTTCTCACAAAATATATAAGATAAGATAAGATAAACTTTATTGTCCCGCAAGAGAAATTTCTTTTGCATTCAAAGAGCCAATACAAGCATATAACAACAAATAATTTAAAGTATATCTACACAATGCCAAACTAATCAGAATATAATGTTGAATTATAACATAATCAAAGTTCATGATATAATAATCACTCGTGCCTCGTCATAGATTTCACTATTACAGTTTTGGAGGAAGTTTTATGCTGTATGGGACAAATGATTGTGAAGTTCTATTAGTTTTGTAATAACAAACAATACAGAGAGCAGTTGCCGTAAGGAACGTAACAAACAATACAGAGAGCAGTTGCCATAGCGAAAACGTAACAAACAATACAAAGAGCACTTGCCATAGCGGAAACGTAACAAACAATACAGAGAGCAGTTGCCGTAAGGAACGTAACAAACAATACAGAGAGTATTTGCCATAGCGGAAACGTAACAAACAATACAGAGAGCAGTTGCCATAGCGGAAACGTAACAAACAATACAGAGAGAAGTTGCCATAGCGGAAACGTAACAAACAATACAGAGAGCAGTTGCAATAGCGGAAACGTAACAAACAATACAGAGAGCAGTTGCCATAGCGGAAACGTAACAAACAATACAGAGAGCAGTTGCAATAGCGGAAACGTAACAAACAATACAGAGAGCGGTTGCCATAGCGGAAACGTAACAAACAATACAGAGAGAAGTTGCAATAGCGGAAACGTAACAAACAACACAGAGAGCACTTGCCATAGCGGAAACGTAACAAACAATACAGAGAGCAGTTGCCATAGCGGAAATGTAACAAACAATACAGAGAGCAGTTGCCATAGCGGAAATGTATCAAACAATACAGAGAGAAGTTGCCATTGGGATAACACAGCAAACAATACAGAGAGCACTTGCCATAGCGGAAATGTATCAAACAATACAGAGCAGCTGCCATAGCGGAAACGTAACAAACAATACAGAGAGCAGTTGCCATAGCGGAAACGTAACAAACAATACAGAGAGCACTTGCCATAGCGGAAATGTATCAAACAATACAGAGAGTAGTTGCCATAGCGGAAACGTAACAAACAATACAGAGAGCAGTTGCCATAGCGGAAACGTAACAAACAATACAGAGAGTAGTTGCCATAGCGGAAACGTAACAAACAATACAGAGAGCAGTTGCCATAGCGGAAACGTAACAAACAATACAGAGAGCAGTTGCCATAGCGGAAACGTAACAAACAATACAGAGAGAAGTTGCCATAGCGGAAACGTAACAAACAATACAGAGAGCAGTTGCAATAGCGGAAACGTAACAAACAATACAGAGAGCACTTGCCATTGGGATAACACAGCAAACAATACAGAGAGCACTTGCCATAGCGGAAACGTAACAAACAATACAGAGAGCAGTTGCCATAGCGGAAACGTAACAAACAATACAGAGAGCAGTTGCCATAGCGGAAACGTAACAAACAATACAGAGAGCAGTTGCCATAGCGGAAACGTAACAAACAATACAGAGAGCAGTTGCCATAGCGGAAACGTAACAAACAATACAGAGAGAAGTTGCCATTGGGATAACACAGCAAACAATACAGAGAGCACTTGCCATAGCGGAAACGTAACAAACAATACAGAGAGCAGTTGCAATAGCGGAAACGTAACAAACAATACAGAGAGCAGTTGCAATAGCGGAAACGTAACAAACAATACAGAGAGCAGTTGCAATAGCGGAAACGTAACAAACAATACAGAGAGCAGTTGCCATAGCGGAAACGTAACAAACAATACAGAGAGCAGTTGCCATAGCGGAAACGTAACAAACAATACAGAGAGTATTTGCCATAGCGGAAACGTAACAAACAATACAGAGAGCAGTTGCCATAGCGGAAACGTAACAAACAATACAGAGAGCAGTTGCAATAGCGGAAACGTAACAAACAATACGAGAGAGAGCAGTTGCAATAGCGGAAACGTAACAAATAATACAGAGAGCAGTTGCAATAGCGGAAACGTAACAAACAATACAGAGAGCGGTTGCCATAGCGGAAACGTAACAAACAATACAAAGAGCAGTTGCCATAGCGGAAACGTAACAAACAATACAGAGAGCAGTTGCCATAGCGGAAACGTAACAAACAATACAGAGAGCACTTGCCATAGCGGAAACGTAACAAACAATACAGAGAGCAGTTGCCATAGCGGAAACGTAACAAACAATACAGAGAGCAGTTGCCATAGCGGAAACGTAACAAACAATACAGAGAGCAGTTGCCATAGCGGAAACGTAACAAACAATACAGAGAGCAGTTGCCATAGCGGAAACGTAACAAACAATACAGAGAGAAGTTGCCATTGGGATAAGCGAAAGCAATATTCATCCATTCATTTCTGATGGCAACATTTGGATATGAGTAATGTGGAACTGAATGGCTTTCAGTGTCTCCTGAGCTAGCATACAAACCTGACCCTGGATTGGACTATAGACGATCTAACAGGATTAATTATGAAAGGGAGTAGCACCCGACGAACCGTACCTGCCTTATTCATGGGTGTCCTCAATACCGTCACGAAGTAGGTGGAATAGGTTAAACCTGTGTTATAAGTAACTCGCGCAATTCATTTTCAGTTTTCAAATTCAAATGGTCACGCAGAATATTACAAATGAAATATATTCACTGTAGTCGTTTAGTTTGTAGTGAGTGAGCATGGTTTTACGCCACTTTTAGCAATATTCCAGCAATATCACGGCGCGGAACACCAGAAATGGGCTTCACACATTGTACCCAGGTGGGTAGTCGAACGTGGGTCTTCGGCGTGACGAGCGAACATTTTAACCATTAGGTCACCCCTCCACCCCATTTGTCAAGACACTGAGCAAACACCTCACATATTCTGGTTAATCGGTTTACATGTAGATTTGTTATGCCTATCCATAATAATCGTCTTTAGAGTTTAACGTTTTGCTGTTTAACATTAGAGGTGAGGTGAAATTGGATTTAACGTCATGCTTGAGAATATTTCGCTGGTATGACGACGTGCATGCGTATGTATGTGTATGTGCGGCTGCCTGTACTAGGCCAGACTTAAGCTGGTTTTATAGTGCTAGTCCACTGAGATACCATGCCGCAGTGAAGCTTGAATACCCCACTCAGACACATTATACTGACTCCGAGCCGACCAGTCCTTGTTGTACCCATTAATGCCGAGCGCCAGGCAGGGACCAACAAGTACCATATTTTAACGTCTTTTGGTATGACGCGGTCGAGGATCGAACCCGCGACCTTCCGCTCTCCGGGCAGACGCTCTAACCACTACACCACGGAGGCGGTTGTTTAACATTAGAAGACGTTTCCAACATAACATACTGATTGTGTTTTATATCGTCAGAACTAAATACGCTCGATTGGTAGACGCACATATTCATTTGATCGACATTTTGATTGTGGAATTTGTTCAAAAACTTAAACAAAACCATGACTTAAAGAAACATAGAAATAGATATCACATGAATGATTCATGACGAACCTACCCCGTAGTACAACCCTTCCATATAACGTAAAAGCTTATGGACAACACATTTCGTCATGACAGTCCTATCCCTGATACTAATCACCTGTTGTAATCAAACATCTACTTTTTTAGTTTGGCATGAAATGCATGTGGACCCGGGGCTTCGTCTATATTGTTATCTTTGTACATTCTCCCACCTTGCATTGTGTAAAATGTTTTAACTATCGGACATTTAGTGGACCTATAGTTCTTAGAACGTTTAGAAAGACACAAAGAAGAATTTGAATACCGAGCTTGACAAAGACTTTGGTCAGTTGTGTAAAACTGTCAAAATATCCTTCATGGCCTATGTTGAAAGTGCAAATATGCTGAAAATTGCAAATAGGACCTTTTTCCTGATGCATCCTTCCAATCCAAAACACCCGTCTGTGCTACTCCTTCACCTCCATGTGATGGCATGGTAAGGAGAGCTCTCACGGTTCTTTAAAGGTTTCTCTTCTTCCATCAACGCCTCCATCGGGTCTGATACTGTCCAACCGTCAACAGAACATGACTCTATCGTCTTGATACTTTTTCAATAGCGCTCTCATCGCGAAGGAGATGCGAAGTCTTGGGCGAATGCCTGAAGGAATTGTGGAATCCTCCGGTCTCTTCTGAGGAACAGCTTCAACAGAACAGGTTTGGGATAAGATAGCAAATTTTGGTGGCAACTCTTCATCTTGGACGTGCAATTTTTTCAAACGTATCTCGCTAATAACAGAAAATCTAGAAGAGCACCAGGAACATCTCAAGTCTTCAGAAAGTTTCCTTGCACTACCAGCACAAGTCATGAAGATATCCCACTATCGTAAAACCCACTTTTACAGGCTGCTGGTGAGGGACAACACCTTGGAATCCTGAAACATACTGCTAAACATTATTTCAATAGTGTCAGCTTGATACAGGTCTTAGACCCATACCACTGGTGAAACTCAGGCGCACGTGCATGTGCTGACAAAGAACCATTTTTGAGGTGATCGCTGGTTGGTTGGTTTAGTTTGTTGTTTAACGCAACACTCAGCAATATTCTTGTTATATGAGTCTGGTCCAGAAAATCCTGTGATCAGCAACATGTGGGGAGGTGAGGTGAAATGGGGTTTAACGTCGCACAAGAATATTTCGCTCATATGACGACGTGCATCCATATGTATGTGCATGTGGCTGCTTGTACTAGCCCACTGAGATACCATGCCGCAGTTAAGCATGAATACCCCTCTCAGACACATTATACTGACTCCGAACCGACCAGTCCTTGTTGTACCCATTAAAGTATTGTCGGAAATAGAAAAAAAACCCCTGTTTTTAGCCTATTACTCTGTATCCCTAAAATTTACACAATTCAAACGGCATATGTCGAAATAACCAACATCGGCCTAACTGGGCATTCAGTGGAATGCGTAATAGGATATCCAGAAAAGCATGTTTGCTCGTAAAATCGGGCAATACTTTGAAAAAATACCAATAGCTACTGAAACAATAGATCAGACTATAGATGGCAATCAGGTCGCTCAGCCAGGTATGACGACGGACCGTCGACTCACCTGGCATGAAATGCATGTCCTGCCTGCCGGCACATGGGTCATCTCAAAGATATTTTATGCTTTCTCGTGTTGATATGTCTCATTTATTGATTAATATCTTACGTGTCTTTCTTCCATACAGTTGATGTTGAGATATGTAAAAGAGTATGATACCCATTGAAAAGCTTAAATCAGCCATCCCATGAAATGTCTCAAAATGTATAGGTGGCATAACCACCCGATGATCGACAGGACTGGATATTATTTGTAAATTGTTATGACATGCTGTTTGATTCCCAAGGTTATTTCCCCAAAGAATTATCTTATTTCAGCTGATATCTCTATCCCCCAGCCCGACCCAGCCTACTTTGACACTCGTCCTGACACCGTTTGAGACGACCCCTCCTACCTGTTTCTTTTTATAGTAATTGTGAGACTCAATGGTAGCTACATCCTTAATGGGGCGGTGGGGTAGCCTAGTGGTTAAGGCGTTCGTTCGTCACGCCAAAGACCCGGGTTCGATTCCCCACATGGGTACAATGTGTTAAGCCCATTTCTGGTGTCTCCCGCCGTGATATTGCTGGAATATTGCTAAAAGCGGCGTAAAACCAAACTCACTCACTCACTACATCCTTAATAGTTTCAGAATTATTTTTATTATTGTTTACGCCAGCTATTGTTTATAATAAAATAATTACTGAGGAGAGACTAGTGCAGAAATGAGCAATGCGGACTTATTTGAAACAGACCATGGTTTTATGCAAGTTAGTGAGCGATGATTTGTATTACAAAGGACACTTTTTGAAATCCCATTTCAAAATTAAACGTAATCCGTTTTTACGTTTCCTATTCCTCTGCCACTGAGACTGTAGTTAGGCCAAACTTAGTTTAACAGATATCACACTTTCACATATTAACCACATAAAATGTAGATATAAATGCGAAAAGATAGGTGTTATTTTTTCTAATTTCCGACAGTACTATAATACCAAGGGCCAGGCAGGGACCAACAAGTGCCATATTTTAACGTCTCTTTTGTATGACATGGTCGGGGAGCGAACCTTCCGCTAACAACATGAACATCAATCTACTCAATTGGGAGACGATGACATGTACAAGTCAGCGAGCCTGACAACCCATCCCGTTAGTCGCCTCTTACAACAAGCATGGGTTGCTGAAGACCAATTCTAACCCACATATTCTTGGGTTGGTGGTCGTTGGATTCAAACAAATTGAATCCCGGAAGATACAGCCATTTTCAACTCCTTGGACTGACTGACTGAGTTTGGTTTTATGCCGCTTTTAGCAATATTCCAGCAACATCACGGCTGGGGACACCAGAAATGGGCTTCACACATTGTGCCCATGTGGGGATCCAAACCCGGGTCTTCAGCGCGAGCCAACGCTTTAACCATTAGGCTACCCCACCGCCCCTCAACTCCTTGGAAAACTGGGCCATTCATGTTCCCCTAAGCTGAGGTGAGTAAGTGATTTGGGATTTACTCCACTTTTAGCAATATTACACAAACATCACAACAGAGCCGCAAAAATGGGCTTCAGACATTGTACCCATGTTGACAGCGATGGTTAACACCATGGCAATGTTAGGCTAGCAGTACAACCTAAACAATCACACCTGGGCCCACTTGCACAAAGCTCACTTGCACAAAGCTATCTTATCGCTACGACTATCTTAGCTTATGTTGGAGAATGGGAGTTACAATCATTTAGCGCTAAGATCGCTTTGTGCAAGTCAGCCCTGGAGCGAAAAAAAAAGGCAATCAGTGAATAACATGATGAATAACAACCATTCTATAAGGTTACCAAGTCATAAGTTCCTGCAGATGAAGTTAACATAAATGACAAACACTGGTTGTTGGGATCCAATCCCGATTCACCATGGTTTATTGGTCGTTGGTTGTGTTCTGCAACACTCAGCAGTATTCCAGCTATATGGTCTGTAAATAATTGAGTTTCGACCAGACAATCCAGTGATCAAAGCATCAGATCCATCGACACAATTGGGATGCAATGACATGTGTCAACCAAGTTGGCTAGGTTGTTGGTGCTACACACATCTGCTACAGTGTGTTGGCTACTTGTATTAATGCCCAATACATCCTCCTGATGAAAGGGACCTTTACTGTAATCGATCACGTTTTACTAGAATGCATCAGATCATTTATGAATCTTGATTAAGTACCTGATCTGATCGCTAAAAAGAACTTTTGGAACATATCTGTCAATGACAGTTTGCGGTACACAATTCCTTCTGTGAAGAACAATCCATTCATTGTAGTATGAAGACATACAAAAGAAATATTGAAAACACATTTATATAAAAAACAGGTTTATTGCTGATATACACATGTGATAAACCTTCAGTCTTTTTGAAACACAATGAACAAAATTTCACAACAAACATAAAATTGCACATATTGGACAGGTTGAAATAATAGCTTCATAATAACATAGAACCAAAAGATATAAACAGAACATGTAAATATCAATCGACCTCATCCTCAAGGTATTATACATGAAACATTGAGAGGCTGACAAGTCATCAACCAATTAAAGTCAACTGATTCACATTCAAACAGAGGGAAGATGGAGTCAGGTATCCACCCAAAACAACATTTATGAGAAAAAAACTGAAAAGAAACTTAATCTGACTAAAAAAATATACAGCAAAACTATGAAACTAAGATAATATGGCATTGTGACTAGGCATGATCCCTTAATCACAGCTGTTCTATTGGCCTAAAGCTTCTAACCTGTAGTATTCACCTGTCCGTTCTTCTTTAAAATTTGTTTCAAGTAAGGATCACAGAAAAAGTATTCCTTTCACAAAAGAATATAAAGACATATGTTTCTATGTAATGCTTGACAGTGGTGTGTATAATGCCCTCAACTCCAGCACTATGAGAGCATTACACACATTTAACGTCATTGGTTAACTTCATTGACCAATCAGAAGGGTGCATCAAAAGGACCCAATAGAAAAGTCATATTCCCTCAACTGGAAATTTTCAAGGCAACGTGCTGAAAAGATATTATTTTGACTAATGACGTCGGTAGAAATAACAAAACTAAAATCAGTTTTAAGTAATATTACTATCATGTAAGGGCTCTGTTTCATTAACCTGGATAGCCTGGATACTGAATCAAGGTGCATACAGGTACACAACTGAATAAAGAAACTGAGGATACTGAGAAACTGAAAAATATGTTTCACAATGCTGTACACCATGTGATATTATGATATATCAATAACAGTATTGTTATCTTCACCAAGCCTCCTATTGGTCAACACCAGCTTGAACCTGCACAATAAAACCATTGATGCTGTATTATCACATTTGACCAGACAATACAAAGCTTAATGCCTCAGACATTGCACCATGCAAACTGTTGATATAAACATGTTTAATATATGTATTGCATGTGTTACCTGAAAGACAAGACTGTCAAACAGAGGTAGAAGAGTCAAGTCTGTCAGGAAGCCAAATTAGACATTCCAGCACTTCACCACTCTTTCCTCTGATTGTCTCCGCTATGTTACACCTATGTTAAAAAGAGATAGAAGAGTCTGTCTGAAGCCATGATGGACATTCCAGCATAAGCACTACGTTCTTTTCTCTCTGCAGTTGCCAGGTGTTGACACCTATGTAAAATTGTCCAAAAGAGATAGAAGAGTCTGTCAGAAAGCCATGATGGACATTCCAGCTATGTTAAAATTGTCTATGTTAAAATTGTCCAAAAGAGATAGAAGAGTCTGTCAGGAAGCCATGATGGACATTCCAGCACTTAAGCACTACTGTCTTGTCTCTGGTTCTAGTGTTGTCATCAATGGTAAAATTGTCTAAAAAAGATAGAAGAGTCTGTTAGGACACTCCAGCTGTAGGACCTGACTCTGTGGCTGCTCTCTCTTGTCAATGGCTTAGAGCTTCTGCCTATGGTAAGAGAAGTCTCTCAGGAAACCTAAGTCAGTTTGTCACTGGTTTCCAGTGCCACTGTTACCCCTTATGTTAAGATTGTCCAGGAGAGGTAGAAGCTCTGGAAGGAGAGTCATGTTCTGAGGATTACTCGTCTGCCCAGAAGGTACACTGGACACCCCAAGCAGATTCTGCAGATTGCTCATGTTAGACATGTTTGGCATTCCCTGAAGATCCCCCATGGTGGCTTGAGGAACAGAGAGTCGTGGGTCCCCTGGCACCTGTTGTCCTGCTGTCATGAGAGCTTGAATGTTGGGCATGGACATTAGATTCTGGAGGCCAGGCATTCCCATGGCTGACACGCCAGGGTTCTGAGACCCAACGTTCATGCTGGAGAGGCAAGAATTCACATTTTGTCTTCCTGCATTCATGACGCCTACATTTGGCAGGCCACCATTCATCAAGTTCTGTAGACCTGGAAGGAGGGATGTGTTCTGTCCTCGTCCCAGGGATGGCATCTGCATCAAGTTATTTGACATCATGGGGAACATCATACTCATCATGGTGGGGTCCAGGGCCTGCATGCTGGCTTGTGTCGCCATCATTGATTGGAGGAGCTGCTGTTGATGCATCATGTTACCAGTATTTTGATTGGTGGCTGCTTGATTTGATAGGCTTGTATCTGTTGATGGTGTGGTGCTGATATTCTTCGGAGGTGAGACTGGGTTGACAATAAGTGGAGCAACACGGTTTGTTTTGATATTCTTTTCCTGTGGAATATAAAGTGAGAACACTGAGAAGTTGACATCAAGAAATAAAGAGAAGTTCATGCACATACATTTGTATTAGAACTTTTAATACTTATCTTTCCAGTGATTCATAAAATCAACATAAATACTTTTAAAAGATTACAAGTGAGTCTGTTATTGAGTTTAACACTGCCTTAAACAATATTCCAGTTCCATCACTGCATGCCAGTGTCATGTGGGAAGAAAAGCTGTAGCCATGCAGATCTCCGATGTTTACAACTTTGGTGAAACCCATGAGTAAGTATTTGGTGCTGATGAGTGAGTGAGTGAGTGAGTGAGTATGGTTTTACATCGTCTTTAGCAATATTCCAGCAATATCATGGCTGGGGACACCAGAAACGGGCTTCACGCATTGTACCCATGTGGGGAATTGAACCTGGGCCTTCGGTGTGACGAATGAACGCTTTAACCACTAGGCTACCCCACAGAGTGCTGATGAACCTAGAAACACAGGAACCAGGACTCGAACCCACCATCATTGGTTTCTAGTTTACCCAAGGGAAGCAACTCTGTGGGCAACTGCAACACATTTTAGTGATAGAAATTATGTTGACCTGGTAATATGAAGGAGATCCGATGTTCTGGAAGGGTTTTGTGAGAGTCTGCTGGAGTACTTACAGGGGACATGGCCATGTGTGATTCCGATCTGCATCCCTTGTCAAAAGTTTCTGCAATAACAATTCAGAAAGTTATCCATAAGAATCTTTAGGTTCATGCAATAAACATAACATATCATACAGGTAGGTTAACATTAACATTAACAGTGTATCCACCAACTATATGTGAGGTGAGATGAAATTGTGTTTAACGTCATGCTTGAGACTATTTCACTCACATGACAACATGCGTGTGTATGTGCGGCTGCTTGTACTAGCCCAGACTTAAGCAGGTTTTATAGTGCTAGCCCACTGAGATACCACGCTGCAGTGAAGCATGAATACCCCACTCAGACGCATTATACTGACTCCGAGGTGACCAGTGCTTGTTGTACCCATTAATGCCGAGCACCAGGCAGGGACCAACAAGTACCATATAATAACGTCTTTTGGAAGGACGCAGTCGGGGATTGAAACCGTGACCTTCCGCTCTCCAGGTGGACGCTCTAACCACTACACCACGGAGGCGGTCCCAATTATACATCCACACCCTGACCATACCCACCTACTGCATGTACATCCACACCCTGACCATACCCACCTACTGCGTGTACATCCACACCCTGACCACACCCACCTACTGCATGTACATCCACACCCTGACCATACCCACCTACTGCGTGTACATCCACACCCTGACCATACCCACCTACTGCGTGTACATCCACACCCTGACCATACCCACCTACTGCGTGTACATCCACACCCTGACCATACCCACCTACTGCGTGTACATCCACACCCTGACCACACCCACCTACTGCGTGTACATCCACACCCTGACCACACCCACCTACTGCGCATGGTACATCCACACCCTGACCATACCCACCTACTGCATGTACATCCACACCCTGACCATACCTGACCACCACACCTACTGCGTGTACATCCACACCCTGACCATACCCACCTACTGCGTGTACATCCACACCCTGACCCTACCCACCCACCTACCAAGTGCGTGTACATCCACACCCTGACCATACCCACCTACTGCGCGGTACATCCACACCCCTGACCACACCCACCTACTGCGTGTACATCCACACCCTGACCACACCCACCTACTGCGTGTACATCCACACCCTGACCATACCCACCTACTGCGTGTACATCCACACCCTGACCATACTCCACCTACTGCGTGTACATCCACACCCTGACCACACCCACCTGCTGTACACCACACACTGACCATACCCACCTACTGCGTGTACATCCACACCCTGACCATACCCACCTACTGCGGTACATCCACACCTGACCATACCCACCTACCTACTGTACATCCACACCCTGACATCCACACACCCACCTACTGCAATGTACATCCACACCCTGACCATACCCACCTACTGAATGTACATCCACACCCTGACCATACCCACCTACTGCGTGTACATCCACACCCTGACCATACCCACCTACAAGTGGTACATCCACACCCTGACCATACCCACCTACTGCGTGTACATCCACACCCTGACCATACCCACCTACTGCGTGTACATCCACACCCTGACCATACCCACCTACTGCGTGTACATCCACACCCTGACCACACCCACCTACTGCGTGTACATCCACACCCTGACCACACCCACCTACTGCGTGTACATCCACACCCTGACCACACCCACCTACTGCGTGTACATCCACACCCTGACCACACCCACCTACTGCGTGTACATCCACACCCTGACCATACCCACCTACTGCGTGTACATCCACACCCTGACCACACCCACCTACTGCATCCACACCCTGCACACACACCCTCCACACCCTGACCACACCCACCTCATGCACATCCACACCCTGACCATACCCACCTACTGCGTGTACATCCACACCCTGACCATACCCACCTACTGCGTGTACATCCAGCCCTAGTGTGGCTTCCACCTCTTCCATCAACTCCTTGGTTTTACTGATTTGCATCTCCACCTCATGCAGCTGGTTCACATACTCCGACTCGCTCCCTGTCACAGACAGCAGGCTCTGGAGGATACGTTTCCTGTAGAAAAGTAAAATAATATTCATAATGAGCGTTGTGTGAGTGAGTGATTGAGATGATGCTTTTGCAAATTTCCAAGAATATCACAACAGGGTACACCAGAAATAGGCTTTACACATTGTACCAATGAGGGGACTCAAACCTGGGCTCTTGGCTACCGCTTTAACCACTAGAATAAACCACTGTACACATCGGTGTATCAAAGACTGACCTCTTAAACTGTAGAGCCTGCAGAGTCAGCTTCAGTTCATCCACCCCGAGCTGCGTCTCCTCCAACTCTCGCTGAATGTCGGCCTCCATATCAGCATCATCGCCCTGAAGACAACAGGTCACTCTTGTTCAGTGGGGTCTCAATCAATACCAAACCATTTAATCATTATAGGTTAAACAACATTTAAAAGCTGAGGATAGAAATGAGTTGAATTCATAAAGGGACACCTTGCAAAACAAGGCTACGAATATTGGCTCCACAGCTTGGGATGTTTGAGAATATTTTGAAAAAAGAATAAGCTTTCCTTAAAACATTGAAAGTCTTAAAATCCATAGAAACTGAAAACAAAAAGGTACTATTCTGAATGCAGTTCACTACAGAATCCTATTTAAGGATTCATTATGACTGGCTGCAGAGGTCAAGGTCATAAGTGACAGATAAGCAGTGGTGAGAGTTGGTAAGGTCATTATGGTGGTTGATGGGTCAAGGTTACGAGCCACTGCAATGAAATGAACTAAATAATTGAGAATGTGTAACACTGTCCCCACACCAACCTTCTGCTTGTGTTCCAAACACTAACCTGCCAGTAGAGATCATTGGGATCAAAATCTCGGATGATCTCTTCCCACCTCGTGTTTTGATTCTTGTATTCGGATGAGAGAAGGCATCCAAGATGTCTGGCAATCTGCACACCAAACAAGAGATGTTTTTGCAGGAGAGGCTGACACTTTCCAAGCAACATATTTGCATCCATTTGTAATGTTAAGAGTACAGGACATTTTAACCCATATCTCGAGTATTTCGAATCGTAATTTACATAAAAAATAACCAACAACTGTCAATGTATTGATGGTTACAACAGTCATAACTCACTGTATGATTCAAGATAATGTCCAAGAAAGATGAGTCCACAGCAATTTCTGGAACTACTGGTGGTACGTACGTACATCTGTTTGTTTGCTGTTAAACTCCACACTCAGCAATATTCCAGCTATATGGCGGCAGTCTGTAAATAATTGAGTCTGGACCAGACAATCCAGTGATCAACAGCATGAGCATCTATCTACGCAAATGAGATACGATGACATGTGTCAAAAATGTCTGCGAGCCTGGCCACTGTTAGTTGCCTCTTATGACAAGCATGGGCTGCTGAAGACCAAGTCAATCACACTAAACATTATGTTAATTTACTGTTCTTCGACGACAGATGTAAAAAATAACTTTATAAATATGACTTCTTTTCATCATGATTTGGCTGAAATATTACCAATATGATTCTAAATCTTATCTCACACTCAGAGGTAATGAAATACAAGTGACCATCTCTTACAAAGGGCAGTAACTCTTGAAGACTTATCTTACCCTCTCAGTGCATAGATGGTAATGTAGGTCTTGTGTTCACTCATCGACTTCACTCCATAGCTGAAGTGAGAAACAAAAATTTGTCTCCTTTTTTTTTGTAAACAACACCACATTCTATAGGATATCAGGATGAAAACAGTCAAGTCGGGTCAAATTGAGCTGTTGATAATGTGATCAACAATCCACGTCATTGAAATATGATGGCACAGAATCAGACAACTTTGCGATCCATACAACCTAATCCATTTGGTCGGAGATGACTGTCTATTCTGACCTGACATCTGTATAGTGTATCACATCGGGATAAGACAAACCAGTGGTTGATATTATGAGCAATCACCGAGGTACAAGGACATGTGCACCAGCAAATCATCAAGTCTGACATCCCAATCAGAGGACCAGATAAGCTGCGTATCCGGGTAAAATACGCATAGAAAATTTCCAATTACGCACTGAAAAATAATTGTTGCGAACCAATTACGCATTTAAAATGTTAGATACGCAAAAATTTTAAAACAAATGCCTACAGAATATATTTATAAAAATCGCTTGTGTAATGAAAAAGACATTGATTGCTATCAAGTTGTACTGTTTTTATAGGACAAGTGTTGTACTGTCAGTATAGGATGAGTGATTTTTTATGAAATCATCTTCATTATATTTAACTTGGTTTTGATTAGGTATGACATAAGACAGAACATACCTGCTTAGTAAACTTACTCAATGATGTTCTACTTAGGTGAGTAATATGACTGAAATATGCACATATTTGAAAGCAGTGGGTAACGGAAAATGAAATACCCACTCAACATTCATAATACCCACTCCAATAAAATACAGTGGGTACAGTACCCACATGAGCTAAATCTTATCTGGAGCTCTGCCAATACATGTTATTTGAGACCAAAGAAACCAACTATCAGATCCAATCAATCTGATTTTGGTTTGTTGTTTTTTACACCACATTCAGCAATATTCCAGCTATATGGCGGCAGTCTATAAACAAATCAATCTGGACCAGACGATCCAGTGATCAACAGCATACCAGTGGTCGATTTAAGGAAATGAAACCTACTTTCACCTGCTGCAACCTAAGGTAATCCACTGCACCTGCAGCTTAATATAAAATCTGATATCATGCTTGAGGTTTTGGTAAAGAACAGCATTATAACAAAAGAAATATGTAGTTATCTTACATCCTAAACTTTCATGAACAGCAAGTCCTTCAGTTATTGTTCCTACACTAATCAGAGTCACTGTTCCAAGTCAGTTCCTCATCATTCTGCTTTCCAGCTGAAGTCTGTGTTCTTTGAACACAAAATATTAACATGCACTGGGTGCAAATTGATATACATAAGAGGTTGTATTTAGCATTTTCAGGTTGCACCAGTGCAAGTTCTAAATGCTTAAATCAAGCCCTCCATACTTATGAACGAACTCACAAAACTAGTAACTTTGATGAGGACGAGCATAAAAGCATGAATTGATGGTCTAAGTTACAACTATTATGCTAAATTGGCAATGGCTGTCTTTTCTGTAACAATAAAGAATGAATACTTGTGATATAATGTGTCAACTTACAACAGCAGGTCCTGGAACAGATGGGGGTAGTCGGACTGGCTGAGGACTTGTTTCTTTACAAGCAAATGCTTTGTCTGCAGCTGGAAAGAGTGAGTGAGTGAGTGAGAGAGTGAGTGAGTGAGTGAGTGAGTGAGTGACGTAAACAATATTCCAGCTGAATCATGGTGAGGGTCTCAACAAACTGAATTAATACAACTGACTGAACTCGTTTTGGATTATACAAGCAAATGCTTCGATCACTATACCATTCTGCAGTTGGAATCAACAGACAATACTGATGAGTAGTGCTGGTTATTGCTGACATTATGTAGATCGATAATTGAGTTTAGTAAGCGATCAATAATCAAATGTTATAACCCCCCCACAAAACTCAAGTGGGCAATACCTGGCAACAATCAAACAGGAACCGATTAATACCACAATCAAATGAGTGAGTGAGTATGGTTTTATGCCGCTTTTAGCAATATTGCAGCAATATCACGGCGGACAACGATCAAGAGCACTTCCTGTTGAGAGGCACAAGAGCATTGTCTACATTGCAGAGTCAGGAGAGTTGTTTACGTTTATGCCTTGATTTAACAAACCTAACCACAAGAAACATATTTTCTAAAGCTTAAGTTGATGCTTCATTTTTCATGAATGTCAACTAGTCTCCTAAACTCATCAAGATTCGCTGACTCAAGTGAGATCTGACTGATTGACCGATTTTACAATTAATCACTCTCGCACTGCTGGTGAGTATTGCCGACTCTCACTATTCAGCTGCATACATTGAAAAAGACATCCTAAGTATTTTGAGAATTAAAATCTTTGACAGGTATCTATAATTCCCTTGTAATTTTGAGCAGATTTACTTTAAGTAAAATGAAGAAATTTTGTCGCTTTTTAGCAGTGTATGAAATAAGGCCCGTCCGAACAGCCCGAGACGGGTTAGATTTCAGACGGACGGTCTAATGTACAGCTAGCCAGCCCGATGGTCGGGTAACAAAATTAGATGTTATACACATTTGAGTCATATCTTGGAGTCTGGTCTGGTCTGGTCTGCATTTTGGACTGGTAACATTTTGAAGTTACCAGCCCTGATGTCTGGCTGGGGTTTGGGTTTATTTCATACACTGTTTTTAGTAATTAACAATGAACGCATTAATGCATGCACATGAATTGACACCGGAAACGAAAAGTTTTGAACTCTCTGAGATGTCTTCAGGTTAATGGGGTGTGTGTAGATGCTATCGCTGGCTTAATGAGTGAGTGAGTTTAGTTTTATGCTGCTTTTAGCAATATTCCAGCAATATCACGACAGGGGACACCTGAAATGGGCTTCAGACATTGTACCCAGCTGGCTTAATGTGAGAGGAAAGAACAAGGTGGAGACATTAACCTCGCTGTATATAGCAACAACCATAGACATGATGGAGATGTACGTAGGATCAAAATCAGAGAGTGGGATTTGATCCCATGTTTGGATCCTGGCATTGCTAAGGAAGATAATTTATATCATCTCAATCTATTACAAAGGTACAACTTCGGTCTAAAACAAAAAAGTCATAAAACACAGAGAGACATGTCTGTGACTTTACCATTGATCGGAGAATATCCTCTTCCCAGAATAGAGCTGATATTTCTGCCGAGATGATCCATGGTTCGGCCTCCCAGTTGATCACGTGAACACACAGAGCAGGGGTCAACTCCATTCTGAAAGGTCAGAGAATCGAATATCCTGCAATACACCACTACTGCAACATTCTCAAAGGAGTGAGTGAGTATGGTTTTATGTCAGTTAAGGCAATAGTCTAGCAATATCATGGTGGGGGAGACCAGAAATCGACTTCACACATTGTACCCATGTGGGGAATCGAACCTGGGTCTTTGGCATGATGAGCGAACGCTTTAAACAGTAGGCTACTGTACCGTCCCGATTTTCAAAGGAAGTTCTTGAGACATATTTTCTTAATAGGAGCTTAATACAATTGGGACATTGCAGATATTTTTGTTTGTTTAAGAGGACATTTGGTAATATTGCAGTTTGATGACAGTGGTCAGTAAATAAGTGCACTGGACTAGCTGGTCCGGTGAGTGATATCAGTCTATGCAATTGGGATACAATGATATTCAACAACCATGTCCATGAACCTGACCTGATCCTATTAGATACCTCTTACAACAAGCATGGGTTTGCTGGGGAATTCTAACCCTGATATTCAAAAGGATCAGAAGATGTCGATGTTGTCTGAGATCTAAACTGAACAACTCAAAATTAGAAGGCAGAAGATAGTGTGATGATCTAAGTTCGATGTTTTGAGTGGGTTTACGATCTGAATTATGGAATTACCGATAACAGCCCTGAAACAAGACATGGCTTCAGCTGAAGCAAAAAAACTAGGCAATCCATTCTAAACCCCAGCATTGTACACAACCAAAACTCTTTGCCAGTGCAGGGTCAATAATATACTATTCACACTTTGCTAAGTATGGATTCAACAGAAAACCAGGGCTCCAGATAACTTTTGGGGGTGTGAGTGTACTTACACATCATATTGCAAGTGGAGGTGTACTGAGAATTTTGAAGGAGTACTGACAATGTTTTTGTGTGAGCGAGTTGGTGATGTGGTTTGTCTTGACGATTCATCGATCACTATTTCCAACCATGTATTTGTATTTGAAGGCGCTTGAGAAATAACTGAGCGACCGTGTGATGCGTGAAATGTCAGGTCCGACTGGATATAAATAGGAACAGTGTAGTTTTTAGCCAATCCAAAAATAGTGACGCATATCGTTGCATGGCAACGCAAGTGATTCCTACTGTCGGGGTTTCCTCATGTGTCAAATCGTGTTTCGCAAAAGAAACTTGACAAGTATTTATCTGAAATAGATTTTCATTTGTACGATACGCACGGAAATTAAATGTTAGACATACAAAGGTATTTATGTGCGTACACGATACACTTGAAATCTTATATTATGTCGTACTTAATTGATTTTGAGGCGTACATTACGCCTGTATGCCCCTTATCTGTAGCCCTGGAAAACTATGATGTCGGGTCAAATTTGGTTTAAATATCTAAGCTTAGTGTAAGCATGGATCCTAGGTTTCAGTATGTCATTTCATCTTGTGGATCCCATACCTGGTATTGACAGGTGTTGTGTACTTGTCAGTGACTCGTTCCATGAAATGCAAAATGGTTGATTGGTCCCATAAAAAACATTTTTATGGTTACTCATGTATCAAGTGCATAAGGTTAGATTAAAGTGGCTACCATATCATTATTTATCCAGTTTTAAATTGATACAAATTTCAAAAAATAAATCTACGTTTAAGTAAAGTTGCGTTTTTTTGTGATCCTTAGCAAAGTGTGAGTAGTATATATTCATTTCGGTGTTGAATTAAATGTGCACATGACTCACATGTACATGGCATACAGACTCATGATCAGAGCTGTCCTTCACACCACCAATATGGATGTTGTTTGAACAACAGGTACCTGTGAGAGGTAATACCATTCGGGTCTGATATTTTTAAAAGCAATCTCATTTAAATATTTGATAACTTGGATCAGGAGTGGCCCACAAGAGGTTCAATTTATCAATTTTTATATGAATTTGTGCATGAAAACAATGAATTTCTCAGCTCATGTCATATGAGAAGGATCGGAAGACACTTTCTTGTGTGTTGTAAATAGGCTACATATATAATTGTTTAGAACAACGTACGGACGAACAAATCTTGGACTGCCTCCTTCTGATCGATCCAGCACTTTCAGCTTGGCCTCCAGTAGCCGTGGCAGCGCCACCTGGTGAGCCACCAGATATGATGCCATATATGAGAGCATCGTCAGGCACCTGTAGAAATAAAAGGCAAATTTTTAAAAACCAAGCATATCAACATTGTAATTGTATGGGTTACAACACTTGTTTCACGGGAGACTATAGGAAACAGTTTGACACAGCAACCAATGTTTGACACAGGAGGCTATAGGAAACAGTTTGACACAGCAACCAATGTTTGACACAGGAGACTATAGGAAACAGTTTGACACAGCAACCAATGTTTGACACAGGAGGCTATAGGAAACAGTTTGACACAGCAACCAATGTTTGACACAGGAGGCTATAGGAAACAGTTTGACACAGCAACCAATGTTTGACACAGGAGGCTATAGGAAACAGTTTGACACAGCAACCAATGTTTGACACAGGAGACTATAGGAAACAGTTTGACACAGCAACCAATGTTTGACACAGGAGGAGACTATAGGAAACAGTTTGACACAGCAACCAATGTTTGACACAGGAGACTATAAGAAACAGTTTGACACAGCAACCAATGTTTGACACAGGAGGCTATAGGAAACAGTTTGACACAGCAACCAATGTTTGACACAGGAGGCGACTTAATGGATTGGGTGGTTAGAGTCACTGACTCCAGGGAAAGAAACCTTTCAAAATTTCCCACTAGACCACAGGACCCGTGAGTGGACAATAATTAGTGGTCATGTGTGTATTTCACTGGTCCAAAATAACATTCGTATATTTATTTATAAATTTCACTGGCCACCAGGACCACTGCAAACTTATCATTTAGTGGTCCTGATGAATTTTTAATAGCCAGGGACCACAGGACCAGCGTAAATTTCGCACACTGTGACTTGGTTGACAGTATGTCATTGAACTCTGAAGGCAGATATATTTTTGCTCATAATATCGACCACAGGTTTGCCCTGTCTAGATGTAATGTTTACAAGGTGAATATACCTGGATTATGGCCAACTGGAGTGTTTAACAACTAACAAACAAAATATTGCATCCATTGTGAAATACCACAACAAAACAAGTTTTCATTTAAACATATTTTATTCACAAATGTGAAAGGGATTGGGGGCAAGTTAGCCAACTTAAAATACCCGCGAATATGGTTTATCAATTTAATTTTTTAATTCAATATACTCCACATTAA
Source organism: Haliotis rubra (assembly GCF_003918875.1). NCBI lineage: Eukaryota > Metazoa > Mollusca > Gastropoda > Lepetellida > Haliotidae > Haliotis > Haliotis rubra. Next base: position 69,178 of record NW_025765319.1, read on the forward strand.
TGTCGGTGAAATTGTATACAAACTGACTGGCAGATTGCACTAACCCACCATCAAATCATCAGAGATGACAACTTTGAGGGAGTAGGTATGGTTTTAAACCACTTTTAGCAATATTCCAGCAATATCAAGGTGAGGGACACCAGAAACGGGCTTCACACATTGTACCAATGTGGGGAATCAAACCCGGGTCTTTGGTGTGATGAGCGAAGGCTTTAACCATAAGGCTACCCTACAGCTACAAAATGGCAAGTTTGTGATAATTCATTTGGTTTAACAGGGCATAAATATTGAACATGATTAAAATCCTGATAATCTGCAATCCACAGACCATCTTTCTTTGGTAACAGCCGCAGTACAAACAAACATGAACAACAGCTGATTCTGACCGTGACATTTATTGCCGATACGTTATTGATTCCACCATTAATTGATAACTATTTACTCATCCATAACTACTGACATATGAAAGTGTTGCAGGTTGCGGAACAATTACTTTGAGGACCACTGGGTTGGAACACATAATTAGGAAACCTGCAGGAAACCTGCAGATCCCATCAGCAAACAGTCAATTATGTTTCCAGTCTATCGTTAAGCATTCTATCTTGTTATTTCCCCAATACGGTAATCATTTATCAATATTGCATCATGGCTGTATGTCCCGAGTGAGTGAGTGAGTGAGTGAGTGAGTGGTGAGTGAGGTAGGGTGGAGTGAGGTGGTGAGTGGTGAGTGGAGTGAGTGAGTGGTGAGGAGTGAGTGAGTGAGGTGAGTGAGTGAGTGAGTGAGTGAGTGAGTGAGTGAGTGAGTGAGTGAGTGAGTGAGTGAGTGAGTGAGTGAGTGAGTGAGTGAGTGAGAGTTGTGTTTAAAAGTTTAAGACCCACATTTTGTAGAACCAATCTTTTCTAGTTTTGCTAGTTTTCACCAGGACGGTCAGGAACTTATTTTGATTAATTTCACATAGTAGTTTAACAATTAGAAAAACAAGCATTCAATAATTGTTTTCAGGAGATATGTAAAAGAATAAGGTAATAATGTTTCACATTTATAATTCTCAAAGCATTAGCATTCTATGATTTTGAAGTCTTAACAAACTGTCGCATGTGAATGTTTGACATCTGTAACTTACAAAAACAGGATTCACTCAATATTTTTCAAGACTATCAAACTGTCATTATGAGTTAATTTAATACATTTTGACATTTATAGTCGTCACAATAGCACCAAATGTCAAATGAAAATTACTAAAATTTGAGAATATTCTGTTTTTCTACTTACAAATCATTCATTAAAGTAAAGCCCAAAGTTAACCTGCATGTAGTAGATCTAAAGAGTACACCACTTTAAACCATGCAAGTAGATAACTATTGACATTGTAATCAAACACTACCTCCCTCAGATAAAACATTTACAACTATCTCTCAGCACCTACTATTCAAAGAAACCAATAGACAGCTATACATAGAGTGCACTCCATTATAGACCATACATGCTGACTTTGATAAAACACTTACAACCCAGGCAGACAAAACATCTTCAACTGAACACTTCAACTCAAAGAAACCTACAGGCTGTGTATATGCAACCCACCCACACAATCTCCACTATCCCAAGCAGGGACAAGCCAGGACCTGTCACAGAACGTTCCACGGAAATCAATACTTGTCAATACCCCATATTGATCTGCTACCGGGTCGACCCACCTCCTTCCATACCTGTAGGCAGACCTACTCCAGAGTAGGCTTTGTCTGGCCACCACTGGAGACAATTAAAGGACATTAAATATACCACAGCGCATTCTCTCATCAAGGTAAGTCTAGTTTAAAGTTGTCTGCTTTGTGTGATGTTAATATGGACTCACCTCAGAACTTGTCAAACATGTTTACACTATTCATAGCAAATGATTAGTGGCTTATTTGAATGACGGTTAATTATTACCATAACAAACAGGTTTACTCAGGGCATACAAAATATTAATGTTTACTCAGGGTGTCTGATATGCAGATGTTTACTGGGGAATACCACATGATTACTCAGGATATACAACAGGCATTTGTTTAGTCAGGGTATCTGGCATGCATTTGTAGTCAGGGTATAATGGGCATACATCATGCATGTGATTATATGTGACAAGCATGTGTTTTCTCAGGGGCATGCATGTGTTTAGTCAGGGTATACGGCATGCATGTGATTAGTCAGGGTATACGGCATGCATGTGTTTAGTCAGGGTATACGGCATGCATGTGATTAGTCAGGGTATACGGCATGCATGTGTTTAGTCAGGGTATATGCATATACCGAGTATACAACACGCCAGTGCGTGAGTGTTTACTCGAGTATACAACACGCCAGTGTTTACCGAGTATACAACACGCCAGTGTTTACCGAGTATACAACACGAGTGTTTACCGGAGTATACAACACGGAGTGTTTACTCGAGTATACAACACGCGTGAGTGTTTACTCGAGTATTGCCAGTGTTTACCGAGTATACAACACGCCAGTGTTTACTCGAGCATACAACACGCCAGTGTTTACTCGAGTATAGGTATACATCATGCATGTGATTACACAACAGAAAAACTTTGTGAAACTTCATCGTCAATAACATGCAATATACACAATCGACACCCAAAGGATCACACACTAAGCTTCTGAAAGCTTTTACCAGTGTTCACTCAAATAAATCACCGGTGACTTACGAAATTGTATACTGTAAAAATTCAGATTTTTTCTAAAAAATCTGCGTTTTTTAAAGAGAAATCGGACAGCAGATGTTGTATTTGAAAATCGGAGTTACTCCGCTAAAATCGGAGTGGTTGGCATCTCTGTACATGTATATGATAGATGAGTCCATGAGTGAGTGAGTGAGTGAGTGAGTGAATTTGGTTTTACACCGCTTCTAGCAATATTCCAGCAATATCACAGCAGGGGGCACCAGAAATGGACTTCACACATTGTACTCATGTGGGGAATTGAACCCGGGTCTTCGGCATGATGAACGAACACTTTAACCATTAGGCTACCTCAGCGCCCCCGTGAGTGAGTGAATGTATGAATGAGTCAGAGCGAATGTATGAATGAATCTGTGAGTGTGCAAATGTATGAATCAGTCAGTGAGTGAATGAGTGCATGAATGGATCTGTGAGTGAGTGAATATATGAATGAGTCTGTGAGTGAGTGATTATATGAATGAGTCTGTGAGTGAGTGAATATATGAATGAGTCTGTGAGTGAGTAAATGTGAGGGGGTGAGTGAATGAATGAATGGCTCAGTGAGGGAGTGTCAGTGAATGCATGAATGAATGAGAGAGTGAAAGAATGATGTAATTAGGTGTGTGAATGAAAATGAGCAAGACTTCTTGTATTCAGCCAAAAATATAATGGCATGATACATGAAAAATATGATTCATATATTGCATGAGACGAGCCCTGAATTTAGGTATGTGACTTTAATGACTGTCTTATTCACTACTCGTGCTGGTTTATTGGGAAACTTGACTGGCTACTCAGCATTTCAAAGGACAGAAACCAAAATGTGACAAATCAATACGAACATGGAACATGTTTGTAACAAACACTTCTGAGCGTCTATAGCCCTGAACAGTCATTGGCTGTTGTCAGTGACATACTCCTCAACGTTTCAAAAGTATATGCCTATTATTCTAACTAATAACTGAAGCAACAAATATATACTCATGGAAATATATTAGTATATATCAATGTCAATACTGAAATGGAACAAGTTTGCCAGAAATATGTTTAAGCCTATAGCCAGAACACCACTCTTAACACCATTATCCTAAGATATTAGTGTTGTCATATGCATAATGCATTATTAAATGAGCTAACCATATGGGATAAGACTATTGGATAAGCAGTCGGCTGTGAAATATCATATTTTCATTTAGCTAAGCTTCTAAGAGACGCCTTCTGGGTTTCATAACAGTTAAATCACTTAATCAAGAATTGAGCAATAAATCATAAATCTCCTCTCTATGATGCTTTAATATTACAGTTGCATAATGCTAAAGCTTAGCCACTATGTCATACTGTTACAGTAGTTACCAAAGGTCCATAACTGCTCTGTAAGGATGGTAAATGTATATCAGCACTAACTGACCTCACAACACTATGGGATAAGTGATGTGTATCGACATGCATAGATTGTCACAGATCATTTTCTTTTTTCTTCACATTTAGGACAAAATAAGTAGAACAAACAGGTGATGTTCTTTTTATGCAAAGACCTCTAAGATTTTCATATCTTCTTTTGATGTATTTGAAATAATTTTTGAAGAATATTTTCATTTGTACCGAACTGTATCACTATTTAACGAAACATTATAGTGAACAACTGCCAGTCAACAGATTCTATGAGCCATGCCATAAACGTCAGGCATAATATTATCTGGCCAAAGCAAGTACCGATTACTGGGCTTGAGCTTTGTAAATGACACAATATCTACACTTCATGACAATATTCACAATTCCTTTTTCCGAGTTTATGTGGACAAGAAAAAACAGTTGCAAGTGTCCCATTAATTCAGGATTCTAAAATGCCTGTCAAAGAAGTAATTAAGGATTGTTATATAAAACATAACAGGAACATGTACATGAGCACTGAAGTGCCCACAGTTTGATGGAATCAATCTGACAAAAGCATGACAAATTAGAAAACACAAGGTAATGATGCTGCGTCGACAAGTGACGGTTAGTAAGACAGAAATATAAAAAACGTTTGTCACGCACTAGGTGCATACAGCCTTAAATATTAGGTTTCACTTTTCAATATTAGGTTGCACCAGTGCCTGGTTGTTTATTGCTAAATCGAGCCCCGCATGGATACCCCACACTGACACAGTACAACTGACAAGTCCTTGTCTCATTGTCTCATACCCATAATGTTAAATGCCCTACAGGGTGAAAACAGTTACCATGGTTTAATGTCTTCTTGGGGTAGTCTAGTGGTTAAAGTGTTTACTTGTCATGCCGAAGGACCGGGTTCAATTCCCCACATGGGTACCGTGTATGAACCCATTTCTCGCGTCATGAAATTGCTGGAATAGTGCTGAAAGTGGTGTAACCCCAACCCACTCACTCACTCACTCACTCACTAATGTCTTCTGACTGACTGACTGACTGAGTTTGGTTTTACGCCGCTTTTAGCAATATTCCAGCAACATCACGGCCGGGGACACCAGAAATGGGCTTAACAAATTGTACCCATGTGGGGATTCGAACCCGGGTGTTCGGCGTGACGAGCGAACGCTTTAACCATTAGGCTACCCCACCGCCCCACTAATGTCTTCTGGTACTCCATGGCTGGGGGGTCAAGCCACCAACCTTCTGCTCTCGGAGGTCTATCGACTCGGCTATGAAAGTGGTATAATGAGAGAGAGAGAGAGAGAGAGAGAGAGAGAGAGAGAGAGAGAGAGAGAGAGAGAGAGAGTGGAGAGAGAGAGAGAGAGAGAGAGAGAGAGAGAGAGAGAGAGAGAGAGAGGGAGAGGGAGAGGGAGGAGAGAGAGAGAGAGAGAGAGTGGAGAGTGAGGTCTATCGACTCGGCTATGAAAGTGGTATAATTAGAGAGAGAGAGAGAGAGAGAGAGAGAGAGAGAGAGAGAGAGAGAGAGAGAGAGAGAGAGAGAGAGAGAGAGAGAGAGAGAGAGTGAGTGAGTTTGGCAATAGCAATATTCAAGCAATATCAAAGCAAGGGACACCAGAAATGTGCTTCACCTTGTACCCATGTGGGAATTCACTCACTCTGCAGCCAATTTTGCAATCCAAAAACCCCCAAGTTATATACTGCACAGCACTATTTTTACATTATGTTTTTAAAGTAAGATCCCAATACTAATTATGACCACTGTTTCACGAAACTGCCAAAGTTTGTGACTGTATTATAGGCCATGAGGCCGATATTACGAATAAACTTCTGTCTGTCTGTCTGTCATGTGGGAATTCGATCCCGGGCCTTTGGCATGTCAGGCGAACGTTTTAACCACTAGGCTACCCCACCACCCTACCGCTCGATAGCATGAACAACTAACTATCTAGCCAACTAAGGCATGATTACCTGCAGTCACATGTTATAACCACCCAGTATCAGCTGTGACAATAAACACCATGTACTTGTAATCCTTTTGCTAAGGGGCGGTGGGGTAGCCCAATGGTTAAAGCATTCGCTAGTCACGGTGAAGGCCCAGGTTTGATTCCCCATATGGGTACAACGTATGAAACTTATTTCCGGCGTCCCCTGCGGTGATATTGCTGGGATATTACTAAAAGCGGCGTAAAACTCAAATCAACTCACTCACTCACTCCTTTTGGTCAGCTAGTCACGTTGAAGGCCTGTGTTCGATTCCGCACATGGGTACACCATATGAAGCCCATTTCTGGTGTCCCCCAACGGGATATTGCTGGAATATTGCTAAATGCGGTGTAAAACTAAACTCACTCACTCACTCCTTTTTGCTCAGCCATCTCCACAGGAACAATCTTATGTACCTAATACAATAAACATTTTCTTCAAATAAAGGCACCGCCATATGTACTACAGAGCTGACAGTTCCATTAGGAACACAAACATACCTATCACCTGCCAACAACTCTCTTCTGCTATGTTACACACAGTCATTGACAAGCAATCCATTACGTGCCACTCAGATGTCTAAACACAAAGATCCTTTCATCAGCTTTCAACACCATGCTATGTCCATGATCCTTTATCTGCAAGGCGCTAAAAACCAGTGTTTGTAGAGCCCATGGTCCATCGTAATGTATGTGGGCATTCCTCCAGACAAAGCTACTGACGTCCATACTCGACTTAACGTTAATGATTTCTTTGCTCATGTTGACTGTGTATGCCTTTTAATGTGACGGATAGAATATGTCACGTCCAAGTGAATGAGCAAAGTCAGATGGGTTTAACACTGATAAAGTGGTAATTTAGTTGATCAATGCCCTTCAGATACAACGATAATTCATCGTGAAATCATAAAAGATTGAATGATTAAGTCTGATCAATGATTTAAATCAATCTGAGTCCGTCATTTATCAATTTTAAGTACAGTACGAGAAAACACCTCACATAAACAAAAAAAAACAAAACTTTTTTTATGATTGGATGAACAGGTCTGATCAATGATTTAAATCAATCGGTGTGCGTCATTTATCAATTTTACGTACAGTACGAGAAAACACCTCACAGAAACAAACCCATATACTTTCCTCTGCCATTTAGCTTTAAAAAAGATGCTGACCTCACTTTTTCTCACATTTTTTAACAAGTACAAAGTTAATGGTAAAAAAATGTAAATAATAGACTAGAATCATTCATAACTGTAAAAGACGAGGTAAATGCATTGATTGATTGCTAACTCAGGAATAAATCATTTTCAATCACCAATCATTTCCCCAGTAATGGCAGCTTAATCTACGCGGATCCAAGGGATGCAAGGCTTAAATCAGGGATCTAAACAGGATCTTAAGTTAAGTGTTATGGCAGGCACATTGTGTAAATAGTTGTTTAAGTTAGTTCAAAACTGGAATAATATAAAGTTCTTTTTTTTTCAAATTGAGAGGTAGGATCATTTTAACACCGCTTTTTGAGATTGCAAGCAATGCAATAGAATATTACATATATTACTGATCATTGCAACCTTGACATATTCAGTTGTTTTGTTATCAGTGAAATTCAGGTAACTTCTCAGAGCTGTGAGTGAGTGAGTGAGAGTGAGTGAGTGAGTGAGTGAGTGAGTGAGTGAGTCAGTGAGTGAGTGAGTGAGTGAGTGAGTGAGTTTGGTTTTGCCGCTATTAGCAATACTCCAGCAATGTGTGGGGAGAAATGAGCTTGAGTACCCATGTGGGGAGTGAGTTTAGTTTTCAGGCTACCCCACGCCCCAGTCAGTGTGAAAGTGAGAGTGAGTGAGTTTAGTTAAGAAGCTCAGCAATATTCAGCAGAGGCGAGATATAGTGAGTGAGAGTGAGAGAGAGAGAGAGAAGAGTGAGTGAGTGAGAGTGAGAATGAGAGTGAGTGTGAGAGCGAGAGTGAGTATGGTTTTACGTGGCTTTTAGCAATATTCCATCAATATCATGGCGGAGATACCAGAAATGGGCTTCACACATTGTACCCATGTGGGGAATAGAACCTGGGTCTTCAGCGTGACAAGTGAACGCTTTTACCACTAGGCTACCCCACCTCCCCTCAAAGCCATGAAATTAGCTATTTGTCATACATATGGACATACATTAATTCCATTTTCCAAATTTCCAAGGACATTTGAGGCAGACTTAGGAACAAATATCGGCCTCTGACAGATCCAGATAAATCCTTATAGATGTAAAATATATACCACAGACATGAGAATGGCAAAGCACAAAAAACACTGAAAATTTAGCCAGGGGTCTTGGGGGTCTTTTATTGCAGATATTATTGCCAAATTTTGAGGACCCCAAAAAGCAGTCTGTAAGAAAACAGGTTACAGTTTTGTCAAACTTTTTTTTGGTGATAAGAAAACAACATCGCATCACATACCCGCAGAATATAAACCAGGATGCCTTATAACTCAATTATTAAGTAAACCAATACAACATGTCTTCAAGTAAGATAAAAACAAACATTTGATTAATTGAAGGGCATGATTTAGATGTTTCTTCATGATTCTTTAACTGATCAGATAAGATTAATTAAGTTGAGATTTCCACAACACGCTGCTCAATTATTCAAGGACAACATAATCATGACATGTCATAGACCAATGAGTGGATATTCTGGGGCAAAATACACATAAAAATACCCAAATACACAGATTTGCTTCTTTCCGGTGTTTGACAATGGGTAAATACAAACCTGAAACAACATTACCAAGTTGCAGAGGATAAGGATTTGTAAAACGAATCAAGAGTTAAAATACAATCATGAGTTAATTGTGACATGAACTCTGGTTAAGACAACGTGAGCCCCACTGCCCTAGTTACTCTGATGTAGGACAACTCCTCTAACCAGTAATCGGCCATCTTTAGTCATCAGCAGCTCAAGGGGAATTAGTCTACAGTAACCTTGATTGTACTTTGAATAACCAGGGCCTCTTGTTTCATAAGCAGGTTTACACTTTCACAAGAGCTTTCCTTTTTATTTAGTCTTTGTAAACATGTGGTCAGTACGTATTAGAAACATAAAAAAATTTAAAAGTCATGATGGTCTAGACCCTGAAACATTCTATTATGGTGAGTTTGCATATTAGAGATTTGTGATAGATTTTATTGCGAAGTGGGTTTTCAACCTCAGCTGTTATAAAAAATACTCTTAACCAAGATCAGCTTCTCTGAAATATAACCTGATCGTCCTTTATAGATTGAGTTTCCATCTCAGAAAATCCTGAAATAGTTTTATGGTTGAAAACTGAAGCTATGGCTCTCTTTCGACATCTACTATACTAAGCAGCAAAAGAAACGTCAGTTTGGAATTTTCCTTCACAGAAACGGATAACTGTAAACTCATTTAATGTTTTGATTGTATATTTTTGACAACATCTCCAACTGTACCTGAGCAAAAACATTCCTTCCCAAACTCAGAATTGAACCCAGGAAATGGTCTCAAAAACGAAACCTGATCTCGGAGATGGTACGGTGTTCTCCATGTTTTTTTTGCAACTTATTCTGCACGTGCTGTTCACAAGGACCAGCCGTATAAAATGCACCCACAAACCTGGTTGAAACATTCATATTACAACGTCAGCAGGATGCCGCGACTCACGACAGCTCAGAGGAACCAGGCGCTAGGAAGACTTGAAGCTGGATACTGCACAAGCCGTTGCCAATCACTTCCAGGTCAACGTTCGGACCATCTACAGGCTGCAGCAACGTTTCCGGGCCACCAACACCACAAATGATCGCCCCCATACTGGCTGACCAAAGGTCACCACAAGACGACAAGACCGCCATGTTGTGCGACAGCATGTACAGAATTCCTTCATGCAGGCATCCGAAACAGCATGCCAGACACTGGGAACACACGGAAGACCAATCAGTACTGATACAGTACGCCGACGTCTTGACAGCGGGAACCTCCATTGCCGTAGACCTTACCGTGGACCAATCCTCACCCCTCGTCATCGGCATGAACGTCTACAGTTTGTCCTAAAACACCAAAACTGGTGATACAGGCAATGGTGAACTGTTCTGTTCACAGATGAGAGTTAGTACTGCGTATCATCTGCAGATGGCAGAACAAGAATATGGCGACGACGTGGCCAGCGTTACTCAGACCAATGTGTTATGGAAAGGACTCATGGGGAGGTGCAAGCATCATGGTATGGGGTGGAATAGGCCTGAACCAGAGAGTGGGTCCTGTGGTGTTCCAGAACCTTGGTCCAGGGAGAGGAGGCGGCATCACAGCGGTGCGCTACATCGACCAAGCTCTCAGACCCCCAGTCATACCACATTTCGCACGTCACCGGAACAACATTTTCCAGCATGATAATGCCTGTGCCCATACTGTCAGAGCTACACGGGACTTCCTGCAGCAAAACGGTGTCAATATTATGCAGTGGCCAGGCCTTAGTCTGACTGAACCCCAATTGAACATCTTTAGGATGAAATTCAGAGGAGACTGAATAATGTCATACCAAGGCCGAACACAGCTGATTTATTGCGCCAGGCCTTTCTCAGAGTGTGGTTCCAGGTGCCAATTGCTTTCATCAATCGATTGGTGCACTCCATGCATAGACGCTGTGCTGCAGTTATTGCCGCTCGTGCTGGTCACACTAGATACTGAAGTCAAGAGTCTGAATGGACTGCAAACGTTCACATAATGTCTTGAATTTGTATTGAGCTATTCATTGATGTGTCAAGATATTGTACACAAAAAATTGTTTTGATCCGCTTATTTTGTCCATTTCTGTAATGATTTTGAATTCGTACTGGCGTTTTTTTGCTGCTGAGTATATATCCACACTTGTTTTTAGAAAAATAAAATTCCTGGACAAGCCTTGCTGATTTTAGGTACCGAACATTTGATATTCTGGGGGCAGGATGGGGATTTTGTACATAGACAAGATATTTTGGTTTAATTTGCACAAAAGGAATTTTCTAAAAAAACTAACAGTCTAAATGTTTTGTTTTACGAAAACATCTTCCAACCTTGTATTTTTAGAGACAGACAATATCTTTTTCTTCCAAAAGTCCAAAGCATAGATATACTTTTGAAGCATTTAGTTTAGACATGATATGTATTTTACTCAAAATTCCCAGCCCCCCCCTCAAGGTATAATAATGACTGGCTCCTAAATCGTTATGAATGAAAAGAAATTTGGGTTAGATTCCCATCTCTCATCCTGCATTCAAACCCCAGTATTGGAAGCCATACCCTGTCATCGTCATAGTTTATCCTCATACTTGGTCAAATGTTAGGACAGGGGTTCAAAATCTTTTTTTAAAAGCCACTTTCCACAGGGCAATTGACTTTAAGAAAGAAACTTGTCCTAGCTAATTTTCCACTTGCCCTGATTTTTATGACATATTAATAATGATGATGTAATTATGAAAGAATAAATCAACATGGTATTTGATGTTAATGTTCACTGGACTATTTTTCAAGAAGTCATAAATATCAAAGAAGGATTTTGAACTCTACTTAATTATCATTGCAAAATGTAATAGCTACATTTTGAGAAGATATGAAATGAAATCCAAGTTTAATTGCAGTTTGAAACTGTAAGCAGAGATTACCTAGTAGCCCACGGACAAGTAAGATACCATTATCTGATTGCCCGAAATGAAAACTGACTTGTCCCGGGCATCGGGCGATGGTATTTTTGAACCCTGTTGGATACAAATTGTTACAACCTGCAAGCACTGAGTGATAACTACAAATAACTCAAGATCACAACAATCAATAGTGAATAAACAATTGATGCAAATCATTGATTGGTGTCTTCTAGGAATTCAGAAATCATATACCATTCCTCTTGTGAGAATTGCGATCTGAGATTAAATTGTCATCATAAAGCATCCAGTGATAGATATATTTTTCATGATTTAAATATGATTGATGTATTACCAGATCGTTCAGGGAATACAAGCCTGATGCAGTATCCAGGTTTAGTCACCACCGTACCAGTAGCTTCTCATTAATTATCAGCAAATAACAACACATAATCCTCTCTCGGCTGTTTCCCCTGACATTCAAGGACCTCCACTATGTGCACAAACCATGACACACACTTTAACATTAATCTGTAGAAGCCTTGTCCTGTCTAATCAATCGGTTATTTTATAAGCCATTGTTATTGATGTCAATGCATCATTTATTCCCATGCATGTCAACTGGCCTCATATATATCGAGACACCTATAATCTCATAACAATTGAATTATTACATAGACACAAGTTCTAATATAATAATAAATTAATTATTAAGTACCTAATAACCAATGACCAACTCAATGCTCATTCTACTTTCAATAAATTGATTACTTTTCAAAACTAATGATACTGAGGGAAAAAATATTTCTTTATTACTCATGTTAAGTCAAAGTGATTATTAAAGTAGAAGAAAGTACTAAAAATTCCAGTTAGAACATGTGATACTTATGTGCTATACCTTTTTAAACCATCAAAATAATAACATAGGTAGATCGTTGAAACAAATCTAAACTTTCAATTCAGTGGACCTGAATATTAACAAGGGGAATGTTGAGATTAATTCAGCTGATGACTGCCATGAGACTGCCATGAACATCTCATCTCATCAAGAAGAGATAGCCCTGAATTATTAACACAATCACTGACTCCACTGGCCAGACTCTTCCCCAGTCAATATGAGTGCAGGTAAAGTGACAATGCCAAGCAATCCCATATTGATCAGCATAGTAGCCTGGTTGGTGTATACAAAGCCGTATCAAAAGGCCATGTAGGTAGACAAGGGCTTGGTAAACTTGGTAGAAAATCAGGGACTGATAATCTACAGCGGTATAAATGTGAATTGATCAGCGAGCACAGCTTCAGCCAGCCATGACTGAGAGAAATGTCATGTTAGCCGTTGTGTAAATAAATCCAGGGTTTGTGTGCAGGATCATCAGTGTGTATCATGAGCTGTGCAGGCTATGTTTCTTCATGGAACATATTAGTTAAATGATGCTCTTTTATAACACAGTCGTGTAAGGATTAATTTTTCGGCTGTCGCAAATAATCCAGTATTTCTTATCGTGATCGATTGACTGGACTCCTTTGGATTTACTTGTGTATACGGAACACTATAATTAGTGTCTGAAACAGCAGATGCGCCTAGGCAAAAGAATGACGTGTACATCAACCACTGTGGCACGTCACTGACAGTGTTGTAAAGGATTAACCACCTTGTCTCACTCAGGCTGAACTACTCACAGAGTCGGATCAAATGACAGGATTGAATACCATTGTCTACATAAAGATCAATGTGTCTGTATGATGTGTCAAGCTTTTAAGCCATTACAAACTTGGTTGGTTTTAGGATGAACAGCTTTGAAAACAACACCTCGCAATTAAGGTAGGTTGGAGCCAAAGCATCAATCAAGACAGACAGACTTATATGGTGCTATTGACTAATTTAGGAAAAGTATAGTAGTCACATTCTGTTGTTTGTGGATGCTTTCTCTGCAAGATTTGGCTGTTATCAGTGCAAAGGGTTTCAGCTGTAACCACAGAAAAGATAGTTCAAGAAGTTTTCGCAGTGCAAGTTGATTTGGGCCTGAACCTTGTGCAAGAAGTTTTTGCTGTAACCAGTGCAAGTTGCTTTGGGCCATAACTAGTGCAAGTTGTTTTTGGCCTGAACCAAGTGCAAGAAGGTTTCGCTGTGGCCAATGCCATGACTTAGTGTAAAAATGTATTGCTGTAACCAGTGCAAGTTGCTTTGACTGAGCCAGTACTAGCTCACAGTACTACAACAGGTGTGTCCTGAAGCTTTTGGAGATCTGAGGCCTTCAACTACTGTTTGATCACAGATTGTAATGACCTCAATAAAAGATCTGCTGTAATATGAGAAAGGATGTGAAGCTTACAACTGCTGTTTGATCACCCACTGTAATAACCTCATTAAGAGATCTGCTGGCTAGTTAATTTGGAAAAGGATACTTGAAGTAGGCCATGGCAGATTAATGTGATCCCCAGCGCGAGGACACAGCATGGCAAGGCTTTCATGAGGTATAATTATGCAGGTGTGGAGTGGTCATAATCAGCCTCTCCATTGTTGGACATAGACTGCTGTGTGTGTTGGTGGCATGTAGGGTCACGTCAGGGTACATTCATCAAAGAAAGGGAGGCATGTGTGTTGAAAAGCGCAAATACTCTTGCGATGGACACGATCCCTTGAAGACTAAACCACTGTAGCTCTGAAAGTCTGATCATTCACAGCTGAGGATTTCAAGGTACAGACACTACCGAGAGACCCTTCACTCTGATGCCTAGACAAATCATGTCATCACTGTCTGGTCATCTGGTTATCAACACTCGAAGCTGAAGGGGATGAAGAACATGACAACAAATGATTGCCACAACAAGAAACACCACAATACGTCTAGGATGACAGTCTGACAAGATAAACTTACAAACCTAACATAACACAAGTATATCCAGGCCAGAAATCAATCACATTCCTCAACTATTGCATCATCACCGTTTTTCCTGGGACGGGTGTTTTCTGAGAAAACTTTCTTGAAGGTCATAGTCCATCAATAAAACCACATCTATCAAGTTCCCTGTGACAACCTCTAGTGTATCAACAGCGACAACATCCAGGTGATCGGAGGCAAACAACAAGTCAGCTGGGTGCTAAGTGCTCAATACATCCCGTGGTTGCAGCGGAACTGGGGGAGACAAAAGCGCTATTGATTCCCAGTCCTGTGGCTGCATGTGAAGGGTAAGAGCTGATCGGCATCAGTTGGTTCCTGTGTGGAGGTGAGCAGAGACTGCCATCAGTTCTACCAGCATGGACGGAGCAGCACAGGACGATGCTGTTCCACCTTCACCGACATGGTGTGATATGAACCTTGAACTGGCTCTCCTCAGAGAAGGTAAAAACTTTGTCTGTGGGGGTTCATGCTACATTGAACAGTATTTTAGATCCATCAAAGTGTGTAAACTTAATCTTCAGGAAAGAGCCAGAGTAACTCAGGTCTTAAATGTTTATCACCTTGGTGAAATCAATATGTTGTTGTCTTGACAAACCAATTTCATATATTTTGAATCTTGGGGCTGGAACACAGAACCTGTAACTAAGGAATGCATCAATATGCTGCATGATGGATATTAATTCTCATCCACTGGTGTCCCATCATAAGTTCAGGGAATATTGTGTTTAAGTTACATAAACCTAAACCTCTTGCTTTAGATATTGGAATTATTATTGACAACTAGTCTTATCATAGATCCCATCCATATCAGCATCCATTTCTCAGGTTGAAAGGTCCCTTGATCATCTGATTTGGCAACCAATCCAAACATTTTTGCATATATTCTATTAGTTGACCGATAAATATTTACAAAATAATACTTTGAGTTTCTTAAATAATGAGATATAATGTGTTTTCAAAACTTCTGGGGTGATTGTGTATTTGGTGCAAAGTAATTTCATACAGTGTAAAAACAGGTACATATACAATAGAGGTGATAAACATGTATAATGGCCTGATTATCTAACGCTCAATGAAGCATTATATTGAATATTTTAGAAACTTCAAAATATGACTTTGCCATATAAATGTAAACAACCCTTCTTCAAGTTGCGATTTAGACATGCCTCTTAATTACCATAAATTATCAAATTAATGTAAGAAAATGCAAGTGTCCCTGGCTAACAAGAACAACGTGACTCAGTTTCATCCGGATACTTTGCACATTGAAATAGACATTTATATACATAATGAAGCCCACAACAAATAATGTAATCTAATGCAACCAACCTAGTGCAAAATTTAGTGTGTTCAAAATCACATTCCATGCCTAGTGTGCTGTGTTTACTAAACTAAATCTACCAGTATAAATTGCTGCCAACCTTGACACAGCAAACAAAATTCAAGTGGATTGATGTGGGTGAAACAAATTATCATTGAACTAAGTCAACAATCTTGCCATTCTCAATTGCTGATTAGCTTAAGTTCAGAGGTAGGGTTAATGGTTTAATAATTAATTTTCAAATTGCTATTATTGGTTTGTATTACATGGGGTATGCACATTAAATGAAACCCCGAGAACAAGAAGGGTTGGTTTCTACGGTAGTCTAAGTTAACACTCATCACGCATCGCATGTGCCTTTGTTTCACTGTTCCCACTACTGCACGTACCCCCTTGTAATACAAACCAATAATAGCGATTTGAATCTATGATCGTTTGTTAAACAACTTTCATCCCAAGTTGAATAAAATTCTGAGATTTTTATGTTCAATTGGCAAGGTAAAATTATGAGGATTCGCAATCTTAATTTCCTTTTATCTGATTTACTTTTTTATTCAAAATGTTATTCATCGGTACGTTTTCACTGCAAACAGACTATAGCAGGATATACCTTCTCTAGTTGCAACTGTTGTTCTCTACCTTTGATGAAGAACTCCCAAGGATTCCTCACTGAAACCTTTATATCTAAGAAAAGGACTTATTTAGATTTTATACTAAGTGCACATGTCTAGGAAGTATGGAGAAAGCATTATCAAACATCTTATTCTTTTATCTTTTCCATTAAGTCATTACTTCCATCCTCTATATGGATAAAAGCCTCTTAATCAATATATTGAAGTTTTCTAATTGCTCAATTAATATATTTTTGTCAGTGAAATACAGATCAACCTTGCAAAGCATAAGCTTTCGTCCTTGGTATAATAACCTGAACTGAGTCATTGTTAATTCAATTGGGGATTTCTTTACAAAGATCTAGGGATGAATGTTCCCCAGAGGAGACTAGTCTAGGGATGAATGTCCCCCAGAGGAGTCTAGTCTAGGGATGAATGTCCCCCAGGAGTCTAGTCTAGGGATGAATGTCCCCCAGAGGAGTCTAGTCTAGGGATGAATGTCCCCCAGAGGAGTCTAGTCTAGGGATGAATGTCCCCCAGAGGAGTCTAGTCTGAATGTCCCCCAGAGGAGTCTAGTCTAGGGATGAATGTCCCCCAGAGGAGTCTAGTCTAGGGATGAATGTCCCCCAGTCTAGTCTAGTCTAGGGATGAATGTCCCCCAGAGGAGTCTAGTCTAGGGATGAATGTCCCCCAGAGGAGTCTAGTCTAGGGATGAATGTCCCCCAGAGGAGTCTAGTCTAGGGATGAATGTCCCCCAGTCTAGTCTAGTCTAGGGATGAATGTCCCCCAGAGGAGTCTAGTCTAGGGATGAATGTCCCCCAGAGGAGTCTAGTCTAGGGATGAATGTCCCCCAGAGGAGTCTAGTCTAGGGATGAATGTCCCCCAGAGGAGTCTAGTCTAGGGATGAATGTCCCCCAGAGGAGTCTAGTCTAGGGATGAATGTCCCCCAGAGGAGTCTAGTCTAGGGATGAATGTCCCCCAGAGGAGTCTAGTCTAGGAACTTCAGATATTGGCATTTCTTGAAAAAAAACCCAACCCTTGAATCAGCAATTGTTCTTGCTTGGCTGCGTCGTTCCTTACTATTAAAATCGATCACATACATTATATATTCAGATGGTTGTTACACTTATTGTCTTGAAGAAAAAATAGAGGAGTGTTTTGTTAACCATGAATATTTCAACAGTGAAAATATGAAAGAACATTTCTTATGCTCGCTGTGCGGAATTGAAAGGGCAGTCAATCAATCCTATCCAAGGAATGTCATTCAGATCAATCCAGCATTATGCACCTTCTACCATTATGCAATGCCAGCTTCTACCAAGATGTCGCTCTTTGAATCCTGAGGTGCTTTCAGAGCATTTTACTATGTGGACTTGGGGAGCTCTTCAAAACTTCAGCCCAGGATAAACAAGAAGACAAAGTCATCATTATCCCCCGCAATGGCAAAATACTCTTCATGATTATGTCTACGAGTTATGATTATGTCAAATATTTAGGTGTGTATATAGAAAAGTGGAAGGAGAGTATTGAAAGGTTTTGAAAGTTCTGCTCCAGAAAGGAGCACTATCACCAATTTCAGTCAAAGTCGAACTTGTTGCCATGGAAACACCAAAAATATTTGATTCAGAATTCAAAAACTACCAAAAGGCACCAGTACACCACCAGATCTATGTATGTGCCAAGTTTGGTGAAGAAACATTGAACGGTTTTAGAGTTCTGCTCCGGAAAAGAGTACTACCACTAATTTCAGTTTGAGTCAAAATTGTTGCCATGGAAACGCCAAAAATATTTTATTCAGAATTCCAAAACTACCAAAAGGCATCAGTACACCACCAGATCCATGTATGTGCCAAGTTTGGTGAAGAAATATTGAACGGTTTTAGAGTTCAGCTCAGGAAAAGACAAATGTGCATGGACGGACGCACGGACGGACGACGCGACGCAGTTGACGTGAGTCCATTAATACCCCCCGCAACACAGCGCTGCTGGGGATAAAAAAAAAATCAGTTCTGTTGGTGTTGAAACAAACAAGCATGTCCTAAATCTGAAATCTAAAAACGGTGCTGTTTCTTTTCAGTGTTCTAATGTGAAATCCTGTGAAATGGTAAATTTCTTAATGAGCTTATATTAAAGTATTATTGCACTTGAGTGAAATAGCTTGTTCTAACACCCAAGCAACAAACAATATTATTTTTTGGGATAAATTCACTATTTCATCAAACAAAACATATCAATACATTTAATCATCAATGTCACTTTTTAAATTTTTACATCCAAGTTGAATTTAGATCATGGAAAGTTTAAAGGGCCAGAATCTTGACCATTTTGTATTTGGTACAAAGGAACTTCATACAGTGTAAAAACAGGTACATATACAATAGAAGTTATAAACAAATATAACAACATGATTATTTCACACTCAAAGACGTATAATTTTTAAATTTCTACATCCAAGGGAATATATCATGGAAAGTTTAAAGGGCCAGAATCTTGACCATTTTGTAAATAGCTGATACCCATAGCTGAGCTCTGCTTGCCTTATTAACAAACTTTCTGTAGGTTAGTTATGTGGCAGGGCTTTCAGTGTCAGTACTTCTGTCTTAATTCCTCTAATGTGTAAACACTCCCAGCACCATATCTGTAAATCCTAATAGTACCTGCATGGCTTTCTGTTACAGTTCTTGAATTGACAAACCTTTAAATCTTTAATTTTGAACATTCATTAAAGAACATGAACACTACGACCAAATGCTAAAATCATAACGCAAACACTGATATTCTATTAAACCCTTAAATCATTAATTCAGGATATAGGTTAATAACAAAATTAGCAAGTAAAATTTGGCTCAATGGAATACTGAAAGACTTCCATTTGATGATGGAATTAGTTGTGTTTGTTTCAAAATGAGTGAGTGAGTGAGTGAGTTCTAAGTTGCTTCTAGCAATATTCCAGCAATATCACGGCAGGGTACACCAGAAATGGGCTTCACACATTGTACCCATGTAGCGAATTGAACCCATGTCTTCAGCATCTCGAGAGAACGCTTTAACCACTTGGCTACCCCACCGCCCCAGTTTCAAAATGAATTATTGGTCAAGTTACATGTAGTGGGGAAAGATGTGAGGCAAACATATCCAGTTTTCTCTAACATTTATCTTACAGATAGATCTATTATAAAACCCTCTCACCGTACAGCCAGCCAAAGGAAATGTCTCAATGAAAAATTCAGCCATAGAAATCCTATTAAAGTAAGCTCTCATATATTTTATTCATCCTTATATTTATTTAATATTGCTTTTTTAAAGACGGTGATTGTGCTTTAGCCACTAGGCTACCTCACCACCCCAAGTATTGTAGGACTATATACCACAATCTAAATAACACTTAAAGTTCATTGTATAATTACAGCTCAAAAAGTACAATCGTTCATACTGAAATTCGTAATTCTTTTTGTCTACCATTGTAACTGCCTAAATCTTCTCATCAAAGTTTCTTCCATTCTTGATGGCAATATCTAATCAAGAGAACAGATGAGCTAAATATAACATCTAATTATCTACTCCATTAATGAGCAACTCCTCTGAGACAGAACAATCAATATTCTTCCATAACAAATCAAGACAACAAAGGGGCAACCAATTTATCACTCTAATTCTTTTCTGCTACTACCAGACATGAAGCCTACAATGATGTACCTATTTACTTAATCACATGATCACGGTTCACGTCTGCCCAATCTGAATACATTAGGCTTAATATAAATGATGTTATCTTCGACTATCTGCCTCAAGATGCTTACCTGATTGTAGGACTGGAGTT
The DNA here is from genome assembly GCF_003918875.1 of Haliotis rubra. NCBI lineage: Eukaryota > Metazoa > Mollusca > Gastropoda > Lepetellida > Haliotidae > Haliotis > Haliotis rubra. Next base: position 89,532 of record NW_025765319.1, read on the forward strand.
TAAATAAGAAGCCTACTGGTACAGTGAACCAGTAACAAATCAAATTAGGTGAAGTTTAGCATTATACTGGTGACAGTGAATACTAGCACTGGTGTGTTTATAAGCTGGACTCCTGAGAGTTTCTTTGGCTCCGACACTGTTCCATACTGGTGCTGCTGAAGCATATGTGGTGTCTCATTGGGTAAGTGTCTTTGTCTTAAAAAAAAAGCCTCGGATCACTTTAAGCGAGTGAGTGAGTCGGGTCTTAAGCCATTTTAGCATATTCCAGCAATATCATGGTGACGGACATCACCATATCCATGTGAGGTATCGAACCCAGGTCTTCAGTGCGACGAGACACATTAACCATTAGGCTACCTCACTGCCCCTCACAGAATGGGGTGAGGTGAAATTGGATTTAACGTCGTGCTTGAGATTAGCGTTCATATGACTGTTTAACTTGGCTGCTTGTACTAGCCAAGACTGAAGCTGGTTTTATAGTGCTAGCCCACTGAGATACCATGCTGCAGTGAAGCATGGATACCCCACTCAGACACATTATACTGACTCCGAGCCGACCAGTCCTTGTTGTGCCGATTAAAATGCCGAGCGCCAGGCAGGGACCAACAAGTACCATATTTTAACGTCTTTTGGTATGACGCGGTCGGGGATCGAACCCGCGACCTTCCGCTCTCCGGGCGGACGCTCTAACCACTACACCATGGAGGCGGTCCTCACAGTATGGGTACCATAAGGATGAGATGGTAGTGTGACTGTTTAACTTCTAATGCCTCACAGGTAGCTAGGTTGTATAACACTGAGTAGGGCTGTAAGAATGCATTGAACTATCAATGGATTGCAATTGCTGAGTGTCCGATCCAATCATCCGTACCTGCCAGCTGTATATAGTTTTAACTTGAGCTCAGGAAGCGCTTTGAGCATATCCCTGTGACGTGGAAAGGCGCTATATAAATGGCCTATTATTATTATTATTATTATTATGGTAGAAATGAAAAACTATCGATGCTTCGAAAGTATCTGTGACTATCAATTGTTTAGTAATTGACTTTCATTGATAAATGTGCAGCGCAAATACAGGAAGTACCACATTCGTTCACTTGACTTAGAGTTATCCACTCCTGTTACCTCTTAAACAAACTTGACTGTTTACTTGATCTGGGTTTCAAGTTTCTTGCAAGTTATCAAAAGAGACTGAAACTACTTCAACTTGTTTATATTACGTATAAACTATACATTCATTTGGGAAATGACTTCAAATGGGACAATTCAAGGAGAAATAAACTATTGCAATAGTTACTTCCGGCTCAATAGTCACCCCTAATTCTGAGGGAGCTGAGAATGAAAATCTAGTCAACACTAATTCATTACTTTGTCCTTGTGTGGAGTTGAAATCTGGGGCATTATACAAAGATATATTACTTTACATCAATACCACTCTCCTTTGACACTACGTAAAATCAGAAATTAAAATCAGAACATTTTCATTTCTTGATGTCCTAGATCAAAGCCATATCTTATGAGACTGAGCTCTGTAAATGCTCACTGATTTCATGTCATGAACAAACTTGCAAAACCATTTCAGCAAATTTCATTGAGAAAGTTTTGAATGAAAGCCAATTAGCATGTGCAAGCAGGTATAGGTTACTTTGAAGGTATTAGGAATTTCATGTCATACACAGTTTTGAGAACATATATGAGATGTTTCATGATCATAACTTTTGATCAAAACATGATACAATTACGCTAACATAGACTTATGACAGTCGTAGCGCTACGATCGCTTTGTGAAACGGAGCCCTGTTACAGCTTCCCACGTCAAAACATTTCTGCCAGGACAGGCATGTGATCAGCCCTTCTCACAAAGTCATTAAGGTGTAAGACTTGGTAATCATATTGAATCTAAACAAGCTATACAGTAGAAAGTCCTCAAGGGTAGCTTGGTGGTGGGGTAGCCTAGTGCTAAAAGCGTCTGCTCGTCATGCCGCAGACCCGAGTTCGATTCCCCACGGGAACAAAGTGTGAAGCCCATTTCTGATGTCGTGATATTGCTGGTATATTGCTAAAAGCAGCGTAAAAGTAAACTCGCTCACTCACTCAAGGGTAGCTATTACAGATACAAGTGAGTTTGAAAGTTAGTGAGTGATTGAGTGTTTGTTTACGTCTCAAGCCAGTCATCAATATTCCAGTGATTTCATGCTGGTTGCAAATAATTAAGACTAAGACCAGTGTTCATCGGCATATAACCAGCTTCAGCTTCACAGAGCCACAACACTGTTTCCATTTTTAATTGCTCATACCACATTAACATTATTACTGATGAGCATGTTCGAAATGGATCTCATATCAGACCTAGAATTTCAAATTTGTATGGATCCTTATGTCCTGCAGTAAATTTACATGTGATTTGCTGATTTACTTGTAACAGTGAGCTGCAGTTTTATAAATGAGGACCTGGGCCCTGTTTCACAGTTCACAAAGCTATTGTAGTGCTACAACTGTTGTAAGTCTATGTTACATTACGGGAGGTTGTACTGCTACGATAGCTTTGTGAAATTGGGGCCCTCAAGAGTATGGTCAGGGCTTCAGCGTCTGAAGTCCTCATGGCAGCCTGGCATTTCAAACACTGGGGATCTGTTCTCTCCAGGAATAGGGGCGGTTGGGTAGCCCAGTGGATTAAAGTGTTTGCTCGTCAGACCAAAGACCTAGGTTAGATTACCCACATGGGTACAATGTGTGAAGCCCATTTCTGGTGTCCACCACCATGATATTACTGGAATATTGCTAAAAGCGGCGTAAAACTAAAACTTGCTCACTCACTCTCCAGGAATACCCTCATGTAAAGTAATTCTGAGTTGAGATCTTCCACAGTTATTCTGTATTTGTTGTCAATATTTTCATCCCAATATTTTAGAGATTTGACAACATAACTGCCTTCTACATTCTCATACAAATGTGTATTTTACTGTGTATATTGAAAACCACGTACCCCCTCCCACACACCCCTATATATATGATAACAAGCCTCTGTTTTTCCCCATTTTCATATTTTAGTTAAATATGAACACTAAATTTCAGAAGAGGTAATTATTCCTACAAATCTTATCAACAAAGAATATGACAATACTGTTATTTCATATGAGGACACCTATATGTTTGTTCCGTATCACAGCCGAATACCTTTGCACGTAGAAGGAAAACCCTTTGTTTGGATTGGCAAGCTTCCAGATAGTGTCTGAATCACTGGAAGGACTCTCGTAAACTTCCATTTAAAACTGGTAGGTCACGCACCCTGTTGTTAGTAACATGGCCATATTATTGCTTGGGTAGCAGAACAAATTGGTGTGAAAATAGCTGTTCATGCAAGTTGTGTGGTAAGTAGCACACTGATAAGTGTGGTGCCATGTTACCTTACTGAGATAAATGGGTGATAAGTGTGTTGTATTCCCATTGCTGTGATATATTATTATTTATCTATCATTACCTCACTAAAACCAGAATGTGTTTAGTGTCTTGTATAACCATTATCAACATTTAAACAGAGGGTATACAGTATATTTATACCACATTAAGTTGATATCTTGATACACACTGTTTCAACATTTGCATTCTCATTTCTGCAAGGAGTCTGGTATCACAAATACAGACTTGGGGTTTAGGTTATACACATGTGGCAAATTTGGATGATTTCAGGGGGTCAATTAGTACCAATACCACAGTGCTGCCTTTGAGAGAAAATTGAAGAAAATAAAGCAATGACATCTGATTCTCAATATCTGCTAGGTCACTGAAAATCAAAGGTAATTTATGTGAAGGCAATATGGGGCATGATCTCCAACAATGACTACAGGCACGACACACTTCAATAAGCTAATACGAATTCATTAGACTCCAGTAGAGGAGAATGGTGGGTGGCCTGGATCAGCAACAGTGGGGATCTTTAATCAGCTGTCAATAATATTTTTACCTTCTCAATAAAACAATGTAAATGGTGTTGGAATCTTATTTAATCAGACAAAATTTGAACAGTTTATTCTGAATTCCTTTTTATTTTTGCCAGCCATTGATCTCAAAATATTCTCAAAGTAATCATTTTTATTTCTGACAATCATCGAGTATTTGTTTTTTACGTCGGTCTCAAAGTTATAACTACTAATGCTGCATCTGAGACCTTGACTACTACTTTAAGCTGACATGATACATCTGAAATACTGTTCAAAGCAGCATTAAACCCAAGTTACTCACTCACTCAAAAAAAATGGATAAGACTGAGTCCTTATCAGCTCTCTGCCTGCTACTCCTTTGTGACAGTATACACAAATTTTATCAATAGTTTTCACTTAGTGTTTCACTAATACTTCTCAATCAAATCTAGATCCTAGTTATATACTTAGGAGAAACAAACAAAAACTTTTGTCAGGTATCATTAACAACACCATCCTGTACAATATTTTCATGTACTGCGTGGTCAGAGGCTCTATCCACTAGACCACTAGGGAGGTCAAAGTTCAGGGATACCATGTATAGCTGACACTGCATGCCAGCAAACAACCATTGTTCATAAAAGGCTTCTATGTGCATCAGTGATTGGACAGCTGCATATAAACAGGATATACAGCACAATATTTATTCCACTCCCTGTCATATAACGTTCATATCTTGATACAGTTTGTTTCAATATTTGTATTTATTCCATGCCTGCAAAGGACAAGGTGAACCTTAATGGGAAATGTATGGATATGAGAGATCAAGTGCCCCTCCACTGCAAGGGGTAATTCCTTTGACATTTGTGGCTGAGATCCCTTTCATTTAGAATATTTTGCAAATACAATTTAGAGATGAATTTGTGAAATATATATTATCGTTCTCCTGTCCGTTGATTGTGCTCACAGTGCGATCCATCTCACTATACAGCAATAATCTATCTGGGTGGTTTGGGAAATTCTGATTAATTATTCATCAGTCTGTTGACTGTGAACATATCCCTTTATTGTGGCTCCATTCTATAGTTTCAATCAAGAAACTCTGGAGGTCTGGGGAAAACAACCGACTAAGAACCAGATGTACTGAAAGTTCTAGTATCAGGTCACACAAACAGAACAGTCTCTAGGCAACAACATACCAGCTGAGTTAAACATATAAACAAAGCAAAGAGAAATTATAATGAACCCTCAAGAAAGGACTTGAATCGAGATGAGAAGGAACCAATCTTGTTAATAGGCTGCTATGACTGACAATTATTATTATCTTTTTCTAAGAAATACCTATGCAGCATCCAGCAATTGATTTGTCAGAATGGACAAAACAGATAATGATGGGTTAAACGTTGCCACCAGCAGCCCAATACATCTGACGATAAAGCGACACGTTAAATATCTCGTCAGTGACACTCTGTCATGATTGCATTGAGTTTGGTCAATGTTTAATGATACATTCATTCTAGGATAGAGTGACACTGCCACAGATTTCCTTCTGTCTCCTGGGCAAATTGATACAAGTTATTGTTTGCAAATCATTTCAAGCTTATCATTGGTCGAGTGATCAATGATTGATCAGTCATAAATCGGAACATTTTATACTTGAAGTATTTTATCTTTGTATTGGGCAAATATGTCAGTATATGGAGTTGTGCAACCGATGAAATTGTTACTTTGTCTTACCTTGTCAGTGGAGCAAGGTGTGGGATTATCCCACAAATGACATTCTTACTTTGTGTTACCTAGTTAGTGTAGCAGAGGGTGGAGTCAACTCACAGATGACATTTCATTACTTGTACGCTAGTTAGTGTAGCAGCGGGTGGAGTCAACTCACAGATGGCATTTCATTACTTGTAACTTGCATCATATAGAGGATATTATATGAGTGCCCATGTCATACTATGTTTACGACATAAGTGCCTAAATGTTGGTATTTCCCCAGCAAGAGCGAGTGATATACCGATATTTAGGCACAAGTGTCTTAAACATAGTATGATATGGGCATGAATATGATATTCTGTTTATTACCGAAGTCATCAAATTGAGGAAAATAAACCCAAATCTACTTTCAACATAGGCTAGCTATTACTAAATACTAAATTAGTGATAGTAATATCTTCTAATTCCTTTATTCAAATACTTAAATGGACAGAATTCTAAGGGGCGGTGGGGTAGCCTAGTGGTTGAAGTTCGCTTTCGTCATGCCGAAGATCCGGGTTCGATTCCCCACATGTGTACAATGTGTGAAGCCCATTTCTGGTGTCCCCGCCGTGATGTTTCTAGAATATTGCTACAAGCGGCATAAAACTAAACTCACTCACTCACAGAATTCTAACTGGCTCTATTGGAATCTCCAAAGAAAATTTGGCTACAGTTGTCTCCCTTGACAACTCCCCACTACCAGCACATAAATTCAAAATGAAAGATGACTCCTTATGAATATGTGACACTTGGTTGATAACAACCAGGTGTATTCTTGGTATTGGTGTTTCAGGGATCCTTAATGTGATTACCTGTACTGATGAGTTAATACAAATAGAGGCTGATATGTTTGTGTAAAGTCGGACTAAGGGACCGTTCATAATTTATGGCTAGGGGGTGGTAGGTGATGGTGATTAAATAAATTATGCTTATATATTATGGGAGGGGGGGGTAATTGATTTTGTACATGACATACAGGGCGGGGTCACTTACTTTGTACATAAATTTTAGGGGGGGTCATTCACATTGTAATTGCTTCTCCATGAAAATCACCACTAGCCATAAATTATGATCGGTCCCTAATGACAAAAACTATGAATGTTACGACCATTCAGACCAAGATGTGTCCCGGCAACAAAGCAAACTACTCCATCATCACAACAATCACTGGAATAAGGAGACTCCTAGAAACCACTGAATTACAGAAAAAGATGCCAGCAATATATGTATACTAAACTCCATATATAGGGACAACAATCACTGGAACAATGGTTTAACTATTGGTTTGAACTTGTCTTGAAAGTGTTCTTGTAAAATCACTTCTCCTGAAGATAAAAGGAAATATTGTAAATTTAACATGTTGGAGAAGATCTAGATGTTCACTCAGTGGGATTATTTCAGGAAACTTCTTCTTATATGTACTGTTGACATCAGTATTCTCATCACTTTCTGATATATAAATATATATATATTGTAGCCTGCATGTTATGACGGTATTCTCATCATATTTCTTTATATATGTATATATACACACACACTATGAAAAAATGTCATTCTTCACGTGAGAATACAAATACATGTTCAAACCATACAGGTATAAAATTGACCCAAATCTCTCAGGCACTTCATATATATTTCCATAGTTGAGACAAACATGTTTAATTTGACATATGAAAACCTGGTGTCTTTACTTTAGTCAAAAGTCAGTGTTTGCAAAACAAATTTAATACTTCAAGACAAGATGTCAAATAAAACATTTTGTGAGCAATAACAATGCCTGAATGCGCATCCGAAAATGTACTATTAGAACATAGTTACAGAGTGAGCGAGTATGGTTTAACGTCTCTTTTAGCAAATATTCCAGCAATATCACGGCTGGGGACACCAGAAATGGGCTTCACACATTGTACCCATGTGGGGAATCGAACCCGGGTCTTCGGTGTGATGAGCGGACGCTTTAAGAATTAGGTTACCGCACCGGCTGTAGTAGGACAGACAATAGGCCTTTGTCATTGGCAACTGGAGTGTGTATGTTTTGGAATTCATATTCAACTAAATATCTCAGCCAATGCAAAGGCAACTATGTTTTTAACAGAGACTATGCAATAAGTAAATAGCTTATTTTTATTTAAACATTTAATAGTTTGCCATCAAGATAACCAAATATATTTTTTAGTTCAAATACTAACTCAGTCTTAAGTCTTAATTTTAACAAAAATACCAACATAATTTAAAACCATCTGTAATTAATATCTTCATCAACAATGACGTCCATCACATTCTTCAATGCAATTTTCTGGGAGATTGGGATGGGACATCTGGATTACTTCAAGCAGAATTAATCAAGCAGTTGATTGTGTCTTCTCCCTAAATAATGGCTTCTTTATCCCACAAGTAACTAAACATTTACACTGAGCTCCTAAGGAAAACAACTAGCTAACAATCTAGATGTATAGTCCTCTTATTATAAGCATTAACATTCTCATGAATATTAATGTCACTAGGCACCAAGACACAGAACAACCCTAAACAAAGCAATGCAATTATCACCACCAGCGGGTTTTCTGTTTCAAAATGATAAATACAAAGTACATCAAAATGAAAAACAAATGTTTTCATCAGAAGACAATGTAGAAGGTCATGTGCAAAAAGAAGTCAATCAATATCTCTGTGAAGCATGTCTTCAGATCAACATCTCGGTGAAGCATGGAAGTCTTCACGAATGTGACTTGGCGACATTCACTTTGGACAGAAACACTCTATTGTTTGCATAGACTCCTGAAATAGTCTTCTTTTCACAGTATCAAGTCCTGCCTGACGACCATTAGAGTTTCATATACTTCAGCATGTTACGAGTACACAGTTATTGACATCTATTGACATCAACAGAGTGAACCTTTCACTGAATAAAGCTCCAAGCATTGTTTACCATGTTACAGGTTTGCTGATAATCATGGAGACTGGCATGATTAATTCCCTCCTTTTTTCATAATTAGTTGTGGTACTTATCAATTTCGAGCCTTTAATTGAGGCTCAAATAAAAATATTTTTCATAATTTGCTGATATATTGATCATTTTAGAATGTTTAATTGAAACTGAAGTAAAAATATGTTTCAAATAAATAGTTGTTCTTATCAATTTTGAGAAGAAGCAAGTTTTTTCTTACAACTTAGCTTTTGTACTAATAGATTTTGAACCTTTAGTGAGTAAGTGAGTTGAGTTTTATGCCACTTTTAGCAATATTCCAGCAATATCACGGCGAGGGACACCAGAAATGGGCTTCACATATTGTATTCGTGTGGAGAATCGAAGCTGGGTCTCCGACATGATGAGCAAACGCTTTAACCACTAGGCTACCCCACCGCCCCTTTTGATCCTTTAACTGAACAATATAGACAATTCAAGCTTTATCGATAACTACTTTATTTCGTGAGTGCAACATTTCGATACAGATTCTTGTACCATTGTCAAGCAGTTGTCCTGAAGTTGTTTGAACTCCTAAAATGCCACTCAAACAGAGGCTCATGTAAAAATCTTGTTTGTAATTACCTGATGTATTGATCGTTTATGAACTTTCAATTGAGTCCAGCTACAAAATCTGTTTCTTTCGTTATCACAATTTAGGTAAAACTAGTTAGCATATATCTTTAAAAGTAGAAATTATATTTGGACAATACAATATAAAAATGGGCTTTTGATGCTCACAACTTAGATCACCATACTAGGAACCATGGGGACTTAGGTTAACCTAGATAAATGTCCCAGTAAAACTGCCTGGGTTTTGAAATATAAACAGTTTATTACATTTATGTGTTTGTCAATGTAATTTTTTCTGGTTAATGAGTGTCCTGGGTTTTGAAAAATATGTGTGTGTCGGTAAAATTAATCCAGTAAAAGCATTTGTATAAAATCTGGAAATTGTTTCTTAAAGTCATTAAGAGTTTGTATTTACGCCGTTTTTATCAAAATTCAAGCAATATCATGGCGGGAGACACCCAAAATGGGCTTCACACATTGTACTCATGTAGGGAATCAAACCCAGGTCTTTGGTGTGACTAGTGAACACATTGACCACAAGGCTAACCCTATAGGCTAGAGTGAGTGAGTGAGTAAGATTTTACGCAGTTTTTAGTAATATTCCAGCAATATCACGGCAGGGGGACACTAGAATTTGGCTTCACATATTGTACCCATGTGGGGAATCAAACCCAGATCTTCAACATGACAAGCAAACGCTTTAAGCACTGGGCTACCCCACCGCCCCCCTAGGCTATTGCGACACACAAATGTTATGTGTTTGTTATTCATGCTTTTAAACATAGTTACACCAAAGAACAAGACTCAGATGTCCTCGTGCTTTAACTGTAATAGTTCAGGGCAACAGTGTATTTTACTACACTATACATGGTGGTATAGCAAACTGTATTTCTTAATTAAAGGTCAGTATGACATCAACTATGTCATCTCTGTGACATCGCTAGTACACACTACCTCAAGAAAGCTGTGTGCACTCTGTCAACAATTGATCTGTGTCTCAAGCCATAAGTGCTGTAGAGTGAGTGAAATCGTTATTACACTTATATCACAAAGGGTGTACAGGTAGGTAGATCATACAGCTGTTATATCCACATTTCAGGCAAAATGAGAACAGCATAGTGGTGCTTAAATTTTCCAGATCAACATATATGGTGTATATGGTTTCCAGGTGTATATATATATATGGTGTATATGGTTTCCAGGTGTATATATATATGGTTATATGGTTTGCAGACAAGTATATGGAGGTGTATATATATATGAGGTGGTTCTGGCCAGGTGTATTTTATAAGTGTATATACAGATATATATAGTATAGTTCAGGTGTATATATATATATGGATAATGTACTGGTTATATTTGCAGACAAGATGGAGGTGTTCTCTATGTACATACAGGATGGTTCTGACATTTGCAAGATGTAGTGTATGTATAGATAATGTAAACTGATACATCTCGTTCTCTATTTCAGGCAAGATGGAGGAGCACTGTGGGGTGGTGCCACGAGGCTTCCTCTGCTGCCGTCTGTGTGAGGAGGAGTTTCGTCAGCCCAAATTCCTCCCCTGCCTGCACTCCTTCTGCAAGGACTGTTTGCAGGCACATGTCAAAAAGTATGCCGACGAGGATGGATACTTCGGTTGTCCGATTTGTGGCACCGAGACAACCCTCAGGCAGCAAAAAGTGGAGAAACTGCCAGACAATCTTTTCGCCAGACGGCTGTCAAATCCTGCCATCTCCTTGCAAAAGCCGCCAAAGAGGGACAAATCCCGCAGCTGTCGCGACTGTGGACAGAAGTCAGAAATATCCTTTCACTGCATAAACTGTGATGACTTCCTATGTCAGATGTGTTCCGAGTCCCATCAGCAGCAAGAGGAAACGGCCAGTCACAGCACTCAAACCATTCAGGACTATGAAGCTCAGAACAAGCCCCGGTCACGCCCAGCCTCTCCGGACACTCCGTCGGTGTTGTCCCAGTGCTGCGAGTACTACGATGCCTATGACATTGGTGCAATGTTCTGTGTGGACTGTGACATGGCCCTGTGTGCCGAGTGCCACACCAAGAGTCATCAGGAACATAGGTGTGCGGAGTTGACAGCAGTGTCTCAGAACTTTGAGATAAAGATCAAACCTCCCCTCGACCAACTCACCAATGATGCGAAGTCCTTGAAGAAAACTTTAAAGGATCTGGAGATTGCGGAGAAGGTTGTCGAGAAACAGCAGATTCGCCTTCAGGCAGATGTCAAGAACAGAACCAAGGTACTCTGTGACCTCATCATGGAGTACGAGAATGTTCTTCTCAGTGAGGTAGACAAGAGCCAGTCTCACAATCGTGAGTGCATCCAACAAAAACGCAATGACATTGAGCTGCATCTTGCCTCTATTCAAGCTGTTACCGACCTTACAGAGAAACTTGTGTCATTTGGTTCAGAGGAAGAAAAGGTGTCCCTGAGAAAGAAAATAGGTCGGAGGGTCAGAGAACTTTGTGAGACTGAACTCCCAACACAAGCCGTGAACCTGGTCAGTCTCAACCTGTGCGAACCTGACGTCAATGTTGAGAAGATCTGTGACTTGTTTGGAGAGTTGAAAACTGGCATGGCGAGTTGTTCCCGTAGGTCAAGCCGATCTCACATTTCCACGACCCAAGAATCAGGTCATCCAAGCGTCAGTGACTCAATAGAAAGCCATGACAATGACACAGAAATTACTGAACTGGAAGACTATGAGGAACGTGACCATGACATGCTTAGTGCCAGTAACACCAGCGAGACTTTCAGGGCAATACAGGAAGAACCAGAGGAACAAGAACAGGAACAGTCCAACTCCTCCTTCCAGTCCTCAACACAAGATGAGGTGCCCTCTCTAACTCTGGACACTCCTGCCAAAGAGCTTGCTCTACCCTCCAACATCCAGCGAGACTGCATTAAAGGAATGGGAGTCAACCAGAGTGGAGACATCATCATCGGTGCGGCATCTGCAGGAAGTCAATGTGTTTACTATGTGGAAAAACGTGGCATCATCCGGGGCCAAATCCCAGTTGAAAAGGGCTGGAATATTCACTCTGTTGCTCCAGATGGAAAGGTGGCGGTCGCGGTCACACGGGGAGACAATCGTTACAAAGTCAAGGTTTTGTCGAATGATGGCTGTGGCACAGTCCTTGCTAATCTTCATCTTGAAAGTTTTGGGTTGAATTATGTTGCTCCGTACTCACATGGTCAAGTGATAATTTCTTCAAGCAGGTACGCACAGCTTAACCGGAACTACGGCAAGTCCGCCAAGTCAGGTGGAAATGTGGCAGTGTACAACAAGGATGGCCAAATCACGCTACACATCACAAATGAGGACTTTGTTGATGAAGGGCTGTATCTTTTTGAAAAGCCGCAGCATATTGCTGCCGACGCTGATGAAAACTTTTTTGTGTGTGATCCGTCCACTCATATCGTGTCGGGTTTCAATAAGGATGGCGTTTTGTTGTTTGAGTACGGCAACACAGACAGTGATGAGGAAATCTACCAGGGTCCTGACCTGGTGTGTGTCGACAGAAAAAAGAATGTTCTTGTCACGGACAAGCGTGAAGGTCGAATTGACCTCCTCACCTATGAAGGCCAGTTACAAAAGTGTCTCTTCCTGGAGGACGTTGTCAAGTTTGTGTCCGTCAGCTCTGATAACAAGCTTGTTATAGGCACTACTGAGGGCACAATCAAGTTCTATGAATATCTGTGATTTCTGTCTCCTGTAAACAGGTTTCCGTCCTAATCAGAGACATTTGTTCTTTCAACCTAACGAACTTGATGTATCAATATACTTTTCTAGTCTGGACATTATCCTATTTGATACTGGTGCCTAATATCAACACTCTGATTGTAATGAGGACAGCTAGTGATCTTGATTACGGTAATTTTATAGCACCTACTATTTGGTTATAACATCTAAGGTAGAGCCAATAGAGAGAGGAAAATAAATTATTTTTCAACCTAATAATGAGACAAGCAGGACAGCATGAGGCGTCCCTCATGGACACCTCGTAGTACAAGACTAGGTTCCTGAGACCAATTATATACTGAACCTTCATAGTTACAAGTTCCAACACCATGTATGTGAGTGAGTGAGTGAGTGAGTGAGTGAGTGAGTGAGTGAGTGAGTGAGTGAGTGAGTGAGTGAGTGAGTGAGTGAGTGAGTGAGTGAGTGCCAGTATGTTTTAACAACGCTTTTAGCAATATTTAGCTTCACACATTGTACTCATGTGGGGAATCGGAACTCGGGTCTTCGGTGTGACGACTGAATGCTTTAACCACTGGGCTACCCCACCACCCCTCCAACAGCAAAAGAATATATGTAATATATAAATATTAATAACACAAGAATAAACAGTTTCATGAAGCAAAGTGCTTGTAATCACCACGTTCAGATGCATCAAACATATCATTTGTTAGACAGAAATTCTCAGAGCAAGTGTGTTACAGAACTTGTTAAAGGGGTCGTCACTGATAGATTAAAGGAGATCAACACCCAAGCAAGCAAAGATTGATCAAATACACTTAAACTTTAGCTCATAACACAGATAATCCGTCACAATGAACAACTGACAATTGATAACCTTGATCAGATGAATGGCAGTATTAGACCTTAAAGAATGTTCTGTTTTAAATCTGATAAAATGTGTCAGTATGAAATTGCAAATTTGAATCAAAATGTTTGTATCAACATGTGTGCTGAATGAATGTAATAACTATACTTCCCATCAAAAGTTTAGACACACTAGTGTAAATATAGCCACTTACTTCAGGCAACTGTTCTAAACTAAATTTTGCAAAATATTCCATACTGTTTAAAGGTACAGTTTACACATGAACTGATGTATTGTAAAACATTTTCGTAACGTTGAAAAGATTATTGTTATGAGCTCAATTAATGATAAAAATCAGTGAGCGTTGGCGAATTCTTAACAAAACTTTACACAAAAACGCAGGTGTTCACATGCACGGTATTTGCACATGCTTTTCAGCAATTTGATGCATGATCGTCATGCAATTCATCTGCATAAGGTTTGCAGTTGGTTCCCCCAAGTTAGTGGAGAAAGCAATCTTCGATGTAAACACATATATATATATATATATAACATATAGTGAGTGTTTTAAGTGAGTCTAAACTTTTGATGGGAAGTATTCGAAAGGTAACAAACAGGTCCAACATACTTAACAAGAGCACCAGATTTTAATATTAGTTTTACACTATTGAGTATATGTTAAAATACCTTTGAACAAATGAAGTACTTTTACCCAAATTTGCCTTGCAAGGGCACTAGATGCTACAGAGCTTACAATACATTAAACACAGGTACCAGGGACCAGTTTAAAACCCCTTTCTCAATGTTTCACTGCAGTAACCAAAACAAGCAAAACACTCATATTTCACTGATTCTGCTTTCCATTCCTTGTCTAATATTCTAGAATGTGATATTAACATACTGTTTATAGTTCCAATATATGTCTCTCATTCGTCATGATGTTCTACAAGGAATTCAACATTTTCAGAATTAAATTTGTGGAAGAGTGGGTCTCTCAACTTTTTTTATCCTACATTGTACTTTTGAACTGGTCTCTATGCCTACTGTTTTATCAGTCATTGTGTGTACTTTGTAAACTGGCCATAAGTAAACTTTTGCTACATATTTATAACCACCCTGATGATATTTGTCTCAAAGTATTTCTACTTAAAGTGATATTTGTGTGTACATTTTCATTAAATCATATCCACATACTGCAAATATGTATACCGTACCGCCTTTATTTATCACATATATGGCGCATATTTCTACCTTTGTGATCTCAGATATCCATTCTACATGTCCATGATCTCATTACATGTCATAAGCACTGTGTTAACAGTGTTTGCAAGTGTCAGGCCAGTTCATCAGGATATTTGTTATCCATATTCAGATTGCCAGATAATATTTTGACATGGTACTCTTACATAAGTCTAATCTTTTACTCTCATATGATACTGATCTGCAAGAAGATACGACAATCTTTCCACAGAAGGTCATGCAAGAAGATATCGACAATCTTTCCACATCCACAGGTCATCATATGAACTTCATATTCAGTTAATCCACAGGTCATCCTATGAACTTCACATTCAGTTAATCCACAGGTCATCCTATGAACTTTACAACCAGTCAATAATTAGAGGGGATTCTTAAATTCATGGTACAAGCAATCATTCAGACCAGCACATCTGATTACAGTACTGTGTCTTGAAAATGAAGTTAAACAGCTAGTCCTGAATGTAAATAATTAAAGCCATAGAGTTATTTTATACATCCTGTTATGTGTAGAAGGGAAGAAGGGAGTATCATCGAAGGAAGCTGGCTCAAAGTTAAGATCTGATTTAAATGTCCCAGCTCAGAGTAAATATTACAATAATTTTATGCTGCTTCTGTTTGAATTTAATCAATTAAACATGCACTGGGTATGAAACTTCAGTTTGCAAAGCTTTGGTAGCTACAATTTTCAATATAATGTACTGTGCTGAGGTCATTTCCTACTGGCACTTACTAAATGAAAACAAGGTTATATCAATAACAGTAATGTCCAACCAGGAGTACAGCCTCTTGATATGTCTTGATGATTAATCTCCCAGATAGAAAACAGGAGTACCTGTTTTTAGTACAAAGACCCAATCTAAGATAACTTTGATATTATGGTATATTGCCAAGCTGGTGAATAAGGATTATAATGACCATCATGTTTATGACTGAACAATGCCATGTAACTTGTCTGTGTGGATTCAGTCAGTTATTTCTTGTAGTTTCATGTTGCACTGTCTGTGATATTATTGACACCTATCTGTTTGTTTGTTGTTGTTTTGTGCCAAATTGTGTAACAATATATCTATATTCCATATTATTGACCGTATAAGTCCAGTAAAGGTATCAAACAAAACACTATTAATAAAATCATATATATTTATTCACTTCTATATGGCAAATGAAATTGGTGCCTTGCAAAGCTATTACCTAACTCATGTGAAAAGATTATAGAATGTAGTGTTTAACAGTAAAGGAATATCTGGTAATTTTTTTCTAATCTTTGGATATCGCTTATGATCCATCACCGGCTAAAAGAATATATATCAACTTGGATACCATGTGGCAGAAATAAAAACATTCTCTATATCAATAAAAATGTTTGTTATTACTGACTTGTGCTTGTAATTAGTGTCCCCATGTTGTTATTCTTGAAAGTGGTCACTATGTCTCTGTGTATCTACCGTTTGATCAAATGAGCGAGTGAGTGAGTGAGTATGGTTTTACGCCGCTTTTAGCAATATTCCAGCAATATCACGGCGGGGGACACCAGAAATGGGCTTCACACATTGTGCCCATGTGGGGATTCGAACCCGTGTCTTCGGCGTGACGAGCGAACGCTTTAACCACTAGGCTACCCCACCGCCCCCGTTTGATCAAGAGAGGTGAAAGTTTTCTTTTTTTTTTTTTGTTTGTTGTTTAAAACCATTCTCAGCAATATCGTGGCAGTTTGTAAATAATCAAGTCTCCACCAGACAATCTACTGATCAACATCATGCATATGAGCATCGATCTACGCAGTTGGGATATGATGACATGTGTCAACCAAGTCAGCCAACAAATCACTGGTTTTATTGCAATATCACTTTAGATGAGGCATTCCAACAGTGGGAAAGCCATGACTCCAGCTCAACAGGGTCCAGTCGATCGAACTTGGGGGTTTATGGACAGATGATACATTTTGCAAGCGAGTGAAAACAGCAATCAGTGGCCAGTAAGTAACAGATTGACCAATCAAACCAGAGGTTGATAGCATGAAGAACAATCCATGTCACCCGGGACTGGTTGCTATGCCTGGCATGCTTCACATCAAGCATTATGTCTCAGTGAGTGAGTGAGTGAGTGAAGTTTTACGCCGCACTCAGCAATATTACAGCAATATGGCATCAGTCTGGAGTCTGAACCAGACAATCTAGTGATCAACAGCATGAGCAACGATCTACGCAACTGGCATACGATGACATGTGTCAACCACATCAGTGAGTCTGACCACCCGATCCCGTTAGTCGCCTCTTACGACAAGCATGGGTTACTGAAGATCAATTCTAGCCCAGATCTTCACGGGTCCAATCTTGCTATCAAGTCAATGGTTTTATCTAGTCTTATTAATATGGATGTCCATGGGCCGTTTATTTATCTTGAGGGCTATGATTAGGATTGTGAAACTTACCTCTCTCAGGTTTTCTGGGTACAGAGGGACTGTCTGCAGCTCGTCAGGGCTGAACAAAGCGTATTCCTCATGAACTAAGTGGTCGTTAACGTGGAGGTCGACATCTGAGGTGGTGTCCGTCAGACACATGGACAGTACGCGACTCTGGGGATGTAGGAGGAATAATACTGACAACAAAACAACAACGTTATATATAACTGGACTAATTAACCACCATAGCCTTGTTTCCCGTCCTGTATGAACGACATAATGCTACAAATGACACCAAAATTATCAACCAAATTACACCAGGGCTCCAGATAATTTTCAACATCAGGAGTATATAGGAGAACTGGAGTGCTGGAAAACCTTAAGAGAACATTTAGAGTACTCAGTTGAATTTAATGGCGTATCAGTAATCTTTTGTTATTTTGTCAAATATGCACCACAACATTGCTACTCTTGTGCAAACAGGTCAATAAATTATAAAACAATACCTATTCAGATAAATCGTCCTGTAAATGATTCTAAGACCGTACACCAATGCTGTAGTGCGTATCTGCTACGTTTTCTACATTTTTTCCTACCGTATCGTTCATATTTTTTATCCGTACATACGCCAAAACGGCCCTTATCTGGAGCCCTGTTACACTGTTTTGATAACTGAAACGATGTGCAACATCACCAGTATTAAACCCTAACAACTTTTCTAATACTTTGGTGAAACATTTACACAAGAGTATGGTGCTGACAAACCATCAATAGATCTTTAATGAACAGGGATTCCCTCCCCATAAGCTTTCTGGCAGGCCCAAGGGACACAACTCTGCACAATATCCGCCACTCAGAAGTCAGGGGCACCTGTGACATCCTATGCCTTTGAGTGAGTGAGTGAGTTTAGTTTTACGCTGCTTTCAGTATAGTCCAGCAATATCACGGCAGGACACCAGAAATGGACTTCACGCATTGTGCCAATGTAGGGAATCAAACGTGGGTCTTTGGTGTGCTATGCTTTTGAAGTAAAATATATGAAATAGGTACGTGAAACTTACACATATCTTTTAGAAAATAGTTATGATGACACTTTCTTATCAAATTACCTTTTTTGGTAAGGCTCTTTCAAATTGTTATTGAAAGAGTCAATATAATAAGTGACATTATTTCATCATGTATCTTGAGTTGATCTGTCAGAACCTGACGTTTACCATAAACGTCCAGTCCCCACGAATGTCTCACCTTCTGAGAAGTCACCAGTGCTATCATCGGTTTGTTCATACAAATCTTCAACATCTCAAGCTTTGCCTGTTCAGTCCATTTCTGAAGGAAAACAATCAAGATTTTCTTGGACAGGAACTATACTGGAGGAAACAAAAAACAGAACGCATGACAGTAGCGGTATATCTGATCCTGACAAGCTAATGATTTAAACACTTGACTCCATTACCGGCCAATTTATGGTCAGTTCCAGTTTACAACATGATTTTGTGCAGTTTCACCAATTGTCCAACAATATCCAGCAGGACACATGAAATAAACAGCATGTGAGTAAATACTGTTTAACAGCATCCAGCAATATTACACCTATATCACGACTGTTCTCATATAGTTAGGGCCAGGTAAACTAGCATTATCTCTCAGTGTAACCAACCAGTAACAGTTCATTTCACAACAAGCATTGGATACTGGGGAAATTATTCCACTCTTTGGTATCCGTAAAGTACATTTTATCTTTCTGTATCATGATAAAGGAAACTTTGTACTGGACTTTGACCCCATGCCCAGTATAAATCAGCAGTTACCTCCCCTGAAGGTTGTATGTTGGCTAGTCTTGCTTGAACTGCCTGGGCGGGAAGCTTGAGGTAGCGTGACCTGAGGAGAAAAACATCACATCATGGCCAGTCAATACTTCATGTAGGTATAAAGACATCAAAATCTAATTTGTGTATAATTTGTTTGTTGTTAAATGCTACATTCAGCAATATTAGAACTCTGTGACTGTCTAACTAGTGAATCCAGATGCGTTTGTTTGTTGCTTAACGTCGCACTCAGCAATATTCCTGCTATATGGCAGTGGTCTGTAAATAATCGAGTCTGGACCAAACCATCCAGTGATCAACAGCATGAACAATTGGGACATGACATGTGTCAACCAAGTCAGAGAGCCCGACAACCCAACCCTGTTAGTCGCCTCTTAGGACAAGCATGGGTTGCTGAAGACCAATTCTAACCAGGATCTTTATGGGTCAGTGAATCCAGAGATTGAGAACATGAGCACTTAGATTTTTGATAAAAATCCATGGTAACATCTTCTTGAATGTCAAAGGGGTGGACTCAGATTTGCACAGCAGATTTTGGCTTCTGGACCAGCGTGGTTCTCGAAATAATACAACAAGAGTCATCAGAAGATGACATATTCCCCCGGCCCCTACACATTTGAAAGAACAAATCATCTGACAGTTACTTAAAGTCCAAGTCCAAATCTTGTCCATGGAAATCATGAGAAATGCCAAAAATCTGTAAATAGTAAAGGTACCATTTTAAAAATTGGAAACCGGGAAAAATAAATATGCCAAAAATCTGCCAAATAGCAAAAGGCACCACTTTGGCATCTGCCTCACATATGTGCCAAGTTTTGCTGAAAGATATTCAGAAATTTTCGAGTTGTGCTCCGGAAACAAAGCCCACCCCTCCCTTTTGGGACTAAGTTTGAATTGTTTCCATAGAAACCGGGAAAAATAAAAATGCCAAAAATCTGCAAATAGCAAAAGGCACCACTTAAGGTTCTGTTTGATATGTCTACCACGGTTTGTTGAAAAATATTGAACGGTTCTTGAGTTATGCTCCGGAAATGAAGCCCACCCCTCCCTTTTGGGACTAAGTCCTAAACGATTCCATGGAAACAGGGAAAAATAAAAGCATTATCTAAGCTCAACAGGTACAACATCCTGGCGCCTCACCGCAGTAGTCGAAGCGTCTTCTTCTGCACAGAGCAGGTGTTGCCGTAGTCGACGTAGTATACCTGCACACAGAACACAACACAAGCTTATTTGCTTCCGGGACAAATGTAACGTCTATTAAACTCACATGACACTACACCTTACGCCTACAGCACAATGCAGCTCTGTGTCACACTAGGTAAGAAAATAAGTACTGCTTTTATCATGCGTGGCAAAGTGTTACACCCAGTAAGCTATGGTAATAATTATTTACATTTGTGAAATAGAACAGTAGATTTTTCTTCCTGCTGAGTTCTCATTCTTCTTTGAAACAGAATAATTTGAAGAGTTGCAGAACCCTGAGGTTAAATCCTCAGCACTCACGTCGACGAAGTCCATGGTTCTGATGCTGGTGATGATGCCACGGTGCCAGTTCTGGTCCTCCGGGAACAACACGGCCACCACCTGCCCCACAGCCAGCAGCGACTCCGGAACCTTGTATTGGTTGCCACTGCTGCTCCGATAAAACCTAACAAAACCCAACACAGCGGCCAATCAGCATGTTTTGAAACACCTTTTTAACGCCACTTTGAACATTATTACATTTATTGCTGCTTGCATAGGTGTCCATATTTTGTAACTGCTGATTCTGCCAATCAAAGAAAACTTACATTACAATTCCTCACATAGGTATAATGTGTGAAACCCATGTTAGGTGAACTTGTGAGGAGAGTGAGTGAGTATGGTTTTACGCCGCTTTTAGCAATATTCCAGCAATATCACGGGAGGGGACACCAGAAATGGGCTTCACACATTGTACATGTGGGGAATCAAACCCGGCATGACGAGCAAAGGCTTCAACCACAAGGTTACCCACCGTCCATCTTGTGAGGAGAGAAAACATGAAATGGGGGCGTCAACATTTTGTTCAAGATTATTGCTCTGACTTACCAACATGCACGTCCGTGTGTGTCTGCTATCCAGACTATTGCCACTTTTGTAGCATTGTAATAGCAGTTTAACATGGATACCCTTCTGCAATACAGACTACTAAGCCTGCCAGTCCTAGTTTTATCTCTTAATGCTCAGCACCTGGCTGGGGAACAACTGGAGGGGTAACACTATGGTGAGAGCACCCTATGATATCAGTGTATGAAATAAGGCCCAATCGCCTGAGACGGTCTAGATTTACAGCTAGCCAGCCCGGTGGTCTGGTACAAAATTTAGATGTTATATACATCTGAGTCATATTTTGGTGCCTGGTCTGGTCTGGTTAAATCCATTTTGGACTGGTAACATTTTGAAGTTAACAGCCCTGATGTCTGGCTGGGGTTTCGGCTTATTTCATACACTGATGATATGTTGCCTAATAATATGGGGGCGATATTCTCTCCCTTTTTGTAGATGAATCACAACCCTGAATCATTTGTTTTCAAAATTCACACAACAAAGTGGGGAAGCTTGGGGCACTGTGAAGATTCTGCTATTTATAGCCAACCACGAAATACTAGAAAATCTGCATAAAATCTGCACAAACTGGTTCTTGAACAGTTTGCCATTGTTCACATGTTTTTATATCAATATAACTTGTAATCAATTGTATGTAACATAACACAGGAGTGTAATTGACGTATCTTAAGCCTCGTATTGCAATAGAATACTGCACTGCCGAATCATTACACAACTAGGAACAAGTAAAATCTGTTGGGTAGTGAGTGAGTGAGTTTAGTTTTATGCCACACTCAGCAATATTCCAGCTGTATGGCGGCGGTCTGTAAATAATCGAGTCTGGACCAGACAATCCAGTGATCAACAGCATGAGCATCGACCAGTGCAATTGGGAACCGATGACATGTGTCAACCAAGCCAACGAGCCTGACCACCCAATCCCATTAGTCACCTCTTACGACAAGCATGGGTTACTGAAGGTTCATTCTAACCTGGACCTTCACGGGTCGTCTCTTAGGTAAGATGCGTCCAGGGATCTAACCGACTTTCTGCTCTCTGATCAAACACTGTTCTACATCAGACATAGCAACAGTCTGAATATTTCCATTGTGGATTCAGGATAATCATGGACTGCAAGCTTGATGACCACAAGAAAAATGTCAGCTGAATTTTAATGACATGCTTCAAAGTTTGTGCTTCTTTTATGTCAACTCACTCCAGATCATCCATGAGTCTTTCAAGAGCCATGGTGTTGTTCCGCTGTCGGAACTGTGTCCAGAACAGTCCAGGAGAGACGATGTTGGACACAAAGATTTCCACGTAGTCAGAGAAATCTGGCAGAGGGAGTTGTGTGTAGTATGACCCTGGTCCCACAGCATCTGCTGGTAGACTATCCTGCACGGTTGGAGTTGCCTGCTGTCAGACATAGAATTACAGCTGTAAACATTCACAAATCCATGACGTCATTGACAGTTTGGAATAGGGGTGAAACGGTATACCGCGGTATTAGTAGAACTGCGGTATCTTCCCTTCGGTTTGGTATACCGTAATGCAATCAAAATTTGTTATTTTTGATTTTCATACCGTCATTTTATTAACCTTCTTTAACCTTTTCAAAAATGTCTAGAAATCGAACCATTTTGTCAAAATCTATCTAGGTTTGGCTCTTGTTGTCAATTTTCTGCATTATGATCATATCTCAAGTTCTGAACCGAACCGAACCGAAGGCCTTGTACTGCAATACGCAATATGTACCATACGCAATACGTGATAGGAGCTTACCATTTCACCCCTAGTTTGGAATATGTAATTTTAACCACCATGGCAGGACATGATGACATGGTGATAAAGGAGTGAGTGAGTATGGTTTACGCTGCTTTCAGCAATATTCCGGCAATATCACGGCGGGTGGTGATAATCAAGGCTGTGGAAGTAGCAGAGAATGCATCAGTTGCATTTAAGTCATCCGTTTGGATAAACGTTTGGTCAGAAAAGTCCTCAATTAAGTATGTTTTGAGTGAGTTTAGTTTTATGCCGCTCTTCGCAATATTGCTGCAATATCATGGAGAGGGGACACCAGAAATGGGCTTCACATATTGTACCGGGGTCTTCGACAAGCAAACACTTTAACCACGAAGCTACCCCACTGCCCGATATACTCATATAGGCTCTGAACAAACATTATAGACTTGTATTTCATAGAGCTTGTTGTGTATCATGGTATCAATAAATAATCACGAGACAGGAAGCAACCTAAAAATATATTAAAATACGAAAATCGGTACTTTACTGACTAATGATCATTTATTGTAAAGCACAGTCATCCTTCGCAATAACGCTCTTCGCGATACCGCGGATTCGGTTAAACCGCGGGGTAATCCGTGGCTCCCATAAAAGTTGCCCAGTGATCACACATATTCACGTGATCGAAAATAGCACATCAACAAATCCGCTGTTGAGCTCTGGTTAATCACGCAGTAAACTAGTGAAATTCAGTGCGGATTGCAATTACCAGTGTTTATCGTATATATCCATTTTTTTCAGATGCTTAAAACATGCAGGGTCTTTTTCAATAATAATTGATGAACAGCGAAACATCGTAATAACTTTATCATAAAGACATGTCGATTATCAGCCGAGTAGTATGATAGCTATGATGCAACACACCGCGTAATTGCGCGGGTATACACCGCCATCCGAGAATGTATGATGTCAGAAAACACATTTTATTTGATTAAATTCAATCCCATTTTCATTCATTAAAACTGTTTACAATAACAACGGAGAAACCGTGAGTGAAATGGCATTACCTCATTCGCGAGGGTCCGTTTTTCGCGCCTACCGCAATAGCACCAATTTCACATTTTTCTCAGCAATCACGAACAGATTACAGCCTTGCCATCCATTGACCCCAAGACCCGCGTTATTGACTCGTTGAAGTCATATTTGACAATTAATTGCCAACATTTTGTTTTTACAATCAAAGTGGCACGTACCGCGGGAAGTCAGCGGTGACTTGTCAAACTGTCTCCTACGTAAAATGTATCCAGCCAGGTAACCCAAAGTGCTTAGCAATGCTTATTATTATGTTAAATATGTTCGTAGAAAACATGCATTATACTTATACGATAGCAATATATAAGATCTCTGTTAGAATAACTGCTTGACATATCAATTATTCTGATAATGGAATAGAAATTCGTGGATGTTATATTTACGGATCGTTTTTAAATGAATCACCGGTACATTGGACAAAAACATCGATGTGTGCCCAGCTGATTGCTATTTCCGGCTTAGTTGAATAACAGGTAGCATGACAGGAACAACAATTGAATTATCATGTCCTGTGATGTTTGATTGCAAGTTTCATGTCCATACATCTATTTTTTATTTACAAAGTTGTTGTATTTTCCACCTCCAACAATACGATATAGTTTTGACTGGGCACAATACACGAAATAGCAGTTTTGTTATGTCCATGGAAAATACGATTTTACTTGGCCTTTGTTCACGTCGTTATGTAATTGTGTCTAATTGTACGCCGGGGTCAATGATCAATGTATAGTAAATGATCAATGAGTGAGTGAGTTTAGTTTTACTCCACACTCATCAACATTCCAACTATATGGTGGCGGTCTGTAAATAATTGAGTCTCTACCAGACAATCTAGTGACCAACAGCATGAGCATCGATCTACGCAATTGGGATATGATGACATGTGTCGAGCATGTCAGCGAGTCTGACCACCTGATCCCCTTAGTCGCCTCTTACGACAAGCAAGGGTTACTGAAGATGAATTCTAACCCGGATCTTCACAGGTCAAAATGGTCAACGAAAACTGCCCAACAAATACTGCTTAATGTTATGAGATTATTTTTAGCTCATTAGGGAGCTAAAACCTCACAGAGGTTGATTATAATGAGACGTAACAACACAAAAAAGGCAGTATGTGCATTGTTGGTTGTTTGGTTTGTTGTTTAACGCTGCACTCAGCAATATTCCAGATATATGGCGTTAGCCCGTAGATAATCGGGTTTGGACCAGACAATCCTGTGATCAACAGCATGAGCATCGTTCCACGCAATTGGGATACGATCACGTGTCAACCAAGTCAGCAAGCCTGACAACCCGATCCCGTTAGCTGCCTCTTACGACAAGTACGGCTTTCTGAAGATCAATTCTAACCCTGATCTTCACAGGTACAGTATGTGGATGGTTAGTTCCTGGTATTTGCAAAACACAAACTGCATTAATGAAAAGAAAGCAGAACCACCTGTTCCAATCTTGCAATCCACATTCACCCAGATGATTTCACATTTTAGATTCAACTTGACAGCTTGTCCACTAATTGCATGTTTTCAACTAAGCTCCAAAATTGCATACTGTCGACTACAGACATACCTCTGAGACAGCAATGGGGTGGTAGGTGTCCAACAGCTGGTCAAACTTCCGGGTCAGGTCGGAGTATATGGCATACAGCATGAGGCAGCCTGCATTAGAGTGAGTGAGTGAGTATGGTTTTATGCTGCTTTTAGCAATATTCAGCAATATCATGGCAGGGGACAACAGAAATGGGCTTCACACATTGTACCCATGTGGGGAATTGAACCCGGGTCTTCAGTGTGACGAACGGACGCTTTAACTATTAGCCACCAGTGTTTGAAATAAATCACCCCACTGCCATCAGAAGCTGCAGTCCTCGATAAAACTGTTCAGGCCATTCCTTGTTAAACTGCTGATTGTGGTGACAATTAAGTTACCTGAACTGAGAGACTAAAAACTTGACATTTCACTCATTACTCTGAAATGTTATATGATAAAAAAAATTATGGTCCACCATGCCTACAGTGTATAATTTGTGCATGTTGTTTGTTTGCCTGTTGTTTAACGCCGCACTCAGCAATACTCCAGCTATATGGCGGCGGTCTATAAATATTCGAGTCTAGACCAGACAATCCAGTGATCAACAGAATGAGCATCAATCTACACACATGGGACACAATGGCATGTGTCAACCAATTCAGCAAGCCTGCCTACCCAATCCCATTGGTTGGCTCTAATGAGTGAGTGAGTATGGTTTTACGCCGCTTTTTAGCAATATTCCAGCAATATCACGGTGGGGGACACCAGAAATGGGCTTCACACATTGTACCCATGTGGAGAATCGAACCCGGGTCTTCGGCATGACGAGCGAACGCTTTAACCACTAGGCCACCCCCACTGCCCCTGTTGGCTCTAATGACAAGCATGGGTTGCTGCCGACCAATTGTAACCCAGATCTTCACTGGTACTGTGCATGTACTGAACACAGGAGACTCACCATCCCCCTTGTAATTGATCTGCAGTACATCGTCTGTGAGAGAGATACAGAGTTTTTCCAGGGAGCCACAGTAGGCAATCTCGTCCTTCAACGTCCGGCCAGTCATCTCCTGGAACAAGCCAGAAACAGTGAGTGGGTGAGGTGAGTTTAACGCCACACTCGATCTATGCAATGGGGGTGTGTGACAAGCATGAGGCACTGGGGAGCTAATTTACTTCAGAATCTCCATGGAAATAGTAATGAGGTACTGTGGGCTTAATCTACCCCAGAAACCCCATATGGAACAAGCATGAGGAATGGGGGGACCTAATCCAGCTCAGAATGCACACAGATAGACTACCATGAGGTATATGTGATCTAATCTCTCCTGGAATCTCTCCTGTGCACAAGCATGAAGTCTTGGGACCTAATCTACCTTGTAATCATGGTGACAAGCATATCATATGACAAGGCTCAAATCTGCACTGGAATTCCTCATAAGATCACAAACTTTCACTCCAGGAGACCTTGTCTGAGTACCTTGTATTTAGCTGGGAACTCCTGCATGAGAATCCCTTCCTGGTGAGCCTGAAGCACCTGCCGAACGCTTTCCCGGAAACTCTGGTTCTCCTTGGGGTTCTGCAGACCTTGTTTAGATTCCACACCACCTCTCACCTTTCTCTCAACATCATCTGCAAGATAACAGTCACATTAGATAAAACCTCATAGTACAGCCCATAGTCATATGGGATCAAACCCCATTGTACAGCCATTGTCATATTGGATCAAGTCTCATTGTACAGCCATAGTCATATTGGATCAAGTCTCATTGTACAGCCATAGTCATATTGGATCAAACCTCATTGTACAGCCCTTGTCATATTGGATCAAGCCTCATTGTCAGCCCTAGTCATATTGGATCAAACCTCATTGCAGTCCCAGTCATATTGGATCAAACCTCATTGTACAGCCCTAGTCATATTGAATCAAGCCCCATTGTATAGCCCTAATCATATTGGATCAAACCTCATTGTACAGACCTATTCATATTGGATCAAACCTCATTGTACAGCCATAGTCATATTGTATCAAACCTCATTATACAGCCTTTGTCATATTGGATCAAACCTCATTGAACAGCCCTTTGCATATCTGATCTAATCTTACTGTACAGCCCTAGTCATATTGGATCAAGTCTCATTGTACAGCCATAGTCATATTGGATCAAACCTCATTGTACAGCCCTATTCATATTGCATCAAACCTCATTGTACAGCCCTAGTCATATTGGATCAAACCTCATTGTACAGCCCTAGTCATATTGGATCAAGTCTCATTGTACAGCCCTAATCATATTAGATCAAACCTCATTTTACATCCCTTGTCATATTGGATCAAACCTCACTGTACATCCCTTGTCATATTGGATCAAACTGTACAGCCCTAGTCATATTGGATCAACCCTCATTGTACAGCCCTTTTCATATTGGATCAAACCATACAGCCCTTGTCATATTGGATCAAACCTCATTGTACAGCCCTTGTCATATTGGATCAAACCTCATTGTACAGCCCTAGTCATATTGGATCAAACCTCATTTTACAGCCCTTGTCATATTGGATCAAACCTCATTGTACAGCCCTTGTCATATTGGATCAAACCTCATTGTACAGCCCTTGTCATATTGGATCAAATCTCATTGTACAGCCCTTTGCATATCTGATCTAATCTTACTGTACAGCCCCAGTCATATTGGATCAAACCTCATTCCACAACCCTCCTAATATCCCATCTAATTTGACCTACTTCTTTTTCATTCAAATGAGTTCATTCATTTTTCACAACTTTGATATTGTTTGTCAACACATCTCAGGGAACATGGCTTCATCTGTCTGTCTCTCTTTCTCATTCAGAACCAACTTCGCCAGATTGGTCATCCTGATGGCATGACATCATACCAGGCGACGCTGACATCATACCAGGCGACGTTGACATAATACCAGGCGATGCTGACATCATACCACGTGACACTGACATCATACCAGGCAATGCTGACATCATCCCAGGCAACACTGACATCATACCAGGCGATGCTGACATCATACCACATGATGCTGACATCATACCACGTGATGCTGACATCATACCACGTGATGCTGACATCATACCAGGCGACGCTGACATCATACTAGACGACGCTGACATCATACAAGGCAACACTGACATCATACCAGGCGACGATGGCATCATACCAGGCGATGCTGACATCATACCAGGCGATGCTGACATCATACTTGACGACACTGACATCATACCAGGCGTAGCGACGCTGACATCATACCAGGCGACGCTGACATCATACTAGACGACGCTGACATCATACCAGGGGACACTGACATCATACCAGGCGATGCTGACATCATACCACGTGATGCTGACATCATACCACGTGACACTGACATCATACCAGGCGACGCTGACATCATACTAGACGACGCTGACATCATACCAGGCGACACTGACATCATACCAGGCGATGCTGACATCATACCACGTGATGCTGACATCATACCACGTGACACTGACATCATACCAGGCGACGCTGACATCATACTAGACGACGCTGACATCATACCAGGCGACACTGACATCATACCAGGCGACGATGGCATCATACCAGGCGATGCTGACATATCAGGCGATGCTGACATCATACTTGACGACACTGACATCATACCAGGAGGCGCTGACATCATACCACGTGACACTGACATCATACCAGGCGAAGCGATGCTTACATCATACTAGGCAACGCTGACATCATACTAGCTGTCGCTGACATCATACCACGTGATGCTGACATAATACCAGGCGACGCTGACATAACACCAGGCGACGATGGCATCATACCAGGCGATGCTGACATCATACCAGGCGATGCTGACATCATACGACGACACTGACATCATACCAGGCGTAGCGACGCTGACATCATACCAGCCGACGCTGACATCATACTAGACGACGCTGACATCATACCAGGCGACACTGACATCATACCACGTGATGCTGACATCATACCACGTGACACTGACATCATACCAGGCGACACTGACATCATACTAGACGACGCTGACATCATACAAGGCGACGCTGACATCATACATGGCGACACTGACATCATACCAGGCGACGATGGCATCATACCAGGCGACACTGACATCATACCAGGCGATGCTGACATCATACCACGTGATGCTGACATCATACCACGTGACACTGACATCATACCAGGCGACGCTGACATCATACAAGGCGACGCTGACATCATACTAGACGACGCTGACATCATACAAGGCGACGCTGACATCATACATGGCGACACTGACATCATACCAGGCGATGCTGACATCATACCACGTGATGCTGACATCATACCACGTGACACTGACATCATACCAGGCGACGCTGACATCATACTAGACGACGCTGACATCATACAAGGCGACGCTGACATCATACATGGCGACACTGACATCATACCAGGCGACGATGACATCATACCAGGCGATGCTGACATCATACTTGACGACACTGACATCATACCAGGCGTAGCGACGCTGACATCATACCAGGAGGCGCTGACATCATACCACGTGACACTGACATCATACCAGGCGTAGCGATGCTTACATCATACTAGGCGACGCTGACATCATACTAGCCGACGCTGACATCATACCACGTGATGCTGACATCATACCAGGCAATGCATACATCATACCAGGCGATGCTGACATAATACCAGGCGACGCTGACATCAAACCAGACGATGCTGACATAATACCAGGCGATGCTGACATCATACCATGCGACACTGACATCATATCGCGTGACGCTGACATCATACCATGTGACACTGACATCATACCACGTGACGCTGACATCATACCAGGCGACACTGACATCATACCAGGTGATGCTGACATCATACCATGCGACGCTGACATAATACCAAGTGACACTGACATCATACCAGGCGATGATGACATTATAGCCCCTAAATCTGACCTTCACCTTCTTCACTCAGCTTTATGACTTGTCATACAGTGGGTTCAAAGCAATGATGTTAAACTAAGCATTTCACAATCTTGCTCTATACTGGTCCTACTTCATGGAATTTCACTTCCCCTCACATTTCTTTATTTCCTTTTTAACGCCGTACTCAGCAATACTGCTGCTGTATGACAGCTCTCTGTAAATAGTAGAGCCTGGAGCAAACATGACATCCTGAGCATTGATCTATATAATGTCATCAATTTATGTAGGATGACTGAGTTTGGTTTTACGCCGCTTTTAGCAATATTCCAGCAACATCACGGAGGGGGACACCAGAAATGGGCTTCACACATTGTACCCATGTGGGGATTCGAACCCAGGTCTTTGACGTGACGAGCCAACGCTTTAACCACTAGGCTACCCCACCGCCCCCTTATGTAGGATGATGCGCATCAACCAAGTCTGAGAGGCTGACCACCTGATCCTATTAGTCTCCTGCCTTGGCAAACATGGGCTGCTAAAGATCGATTCTAACCAGACCTTCACAACCTTTCAGTTTCCTTTACAAAGCCATAAAACTAGTTATAAACAAAATGGCATAAAGTTATAAGTGTTAACTTCCAATTTGTCAATGTATTTACGGACATTTGTTACAGGGTTAGGCCCAAACATCAGTCCCTTATATCAATCCCTGATTAAGTTCCAGCCATTAGTGAGTGAGTTACTATTTATCGTCACATCGGCAATATTTCAGCCATATCGTGACGAGAATATTTTATAATTATATGAAAGATGAATAAAGTTAGAAATTAAAAAACCTGTTGACGAAGAACAGTAAAACTACTAGTGTTCCAGTCATTAACAAACAATAATGAACTGCATACATTAGTGTCATTGTTGTCTGGCAATGGTAGCATCTGTCATAGAATCAGACAACAGTGAAGGGAAAGTTCACATCATGTTTTCCTTGGATGAGTGAGTGAGTGAGTTTAGTTTTACGCCACACTCAGCAATATTCCAGCTACATGGCTGCAGTCTGTAAATAATCAAGTCTGGACCAGACAATCCAGTGATCAACAGCATGAGCATCGATCTGCGCAATTGGGAACCGATGACATGTCAACCAAGTCAGCGAGCCTGACCATCTGATCCCGTTAGTCGTCTCTTACGACAAGCATGGGTTACTGAAGATCAATATTCTAACCTGGACCTTCACAGGTATGTTCTCCTTGGCTCCCAATCATGTTAAATGATGCATGATTGTTAGTTTGTTTGTTGTTTTACTGAACACTCACCAATATTCCTGCCAAATGATCTCTGCAATTGGGATAAGATGACATGCATCATTTAAGTCAGCAAATCTGACCTGATCCTGCCAGTCGCTTCTTTTGAGTGCGAGTGAGCATAGTTTTACGCCACTTTTAGCAATATTCCAGGGATATCACGGTGAGGGACACCAGAAATGGCTTTCACACATTGTCCCCATGTGGGCAATCGAACCCAGGTCTTGGGTGTGATGAGCGAACGCTTTAACCACTAAGCTACCCCACTTCTTTTGAAAAGATGGGTTGTCGAGGATCAATTCTAACCCATCACCACAGGTTCTGACCTGTTGGTTGGCCTACCTTGTTGGTCTGTCTTGGACTGAGCACCAAGCAGGAGCCAGTCTCCCTTCTTGTTGGGGCGTCGGATCTCAACAAGCTGTTGCGGAAGTGTCGACACAAACTCCACCACACTGTGGAATCCCAAGTCTTTGAATGGCAGCTCCTTGTGGAACATTTCCTGGAACACAGATTCAATGATACTGAAAGTCCAGCAGTGAGGAAATGTGAACACCTGTCTGCCCTGAGCCAATAACATGTCCATCAGTCTAATCTAACAATAAAGCTACTTGCCCTGATCTGTTTTTAGAGAGTTAGAGATTTGCAATATGTGGACACAACGGACATCTATGAAATAAAGATCTGCACTGCCAAGTGAATTATGTCTCTCGGTAAAGTATGTATAATTACATGGCACTGCATTTCTGTAGACATTTACGTTATTCCAGTGAGTGAGTGAGTGAGTGGAGTGAGTGAGTGAGTGAGTGATGTCAAATGCTGCTATGGACAGTATTCCCAGTCTAGGACTTGCCACTTTGGTGTAACACAGGAGCACGACAAACTTAAGTTGAACTCTTGATCAAAGGTTTCTGTTGTGCCCAAGGGACACAACTCTGCACAGCCAATTATAATGCTGAAGATGACTGAGCCACCTATCCCTCGGAGCAAATAACAACAAATCATAAGTAATAATGTAATTGCCTACCAACAATATCTGTACAAGAAACCCTAGATCCTTCATTATCTCATACCTTGTAATCGAATGGCAGCCTGCATGCCCAGATTCCCTTTGGTCTTGTCTCCAGGACCTTCAACGGAATAAATTCATGTAAATAACATAACTCTTAGAGCAAGTGAAAGTTGCTACTACCTGTCGGTCAGCAATCCATCCACCCACATCATGGTGGCCTGTAGGTAATCAAGCCTTGACCAGACGAAAACGGTGATGGAAGAAATTAGTGAGGGAGTATAGTTTTACACCACTTTTAGCAATATTCCAGCAATATCACAGTGAGAGACACCAGAAAAGGGCTTCACACACTGTACCCATGTGGCGAATCAAACCCAGGTTTTTTGGCCTGACGAGAGAGTTGTTACCATTAGTTTATCCCACTTGGGAACGTCATGCTTTGCACCTGGATTATTGACCTTGGACAACTAATACACAGATGGTACCAGTACTGAAATAAAATATATTTCAAATAGCACACAAATCTGGACTCCAAATCTGCAGCAAATGTCTGTGAAAGTTCACAAATTGGAATTAAAAATTACCCAATTCATGTTCATATGGATTGATGGAGGTAAATTGTATTTCAGTTAAAACGGGACAAATACAGAGAATTCTAAGATACTTCGGTGAAACATCAAAGGTGCCGACAGTACTTTATCAGACGATAATGTGCACTTTTTGCATTACGTCACAATGTATTGGCGTCACTGCACCATTCTAGTCTGCCCCCTCGTAATCGAACACTTTTGCATTATGTCACAATGTAACCGACGTCACGGTGCATGTCAGTTGTCATCGCCTCGTACAGCCTCCTACAGTAAACTACTCCGTTGCAACCCGTTTCTTGGTTTGCTGTTGCCTCACTCAGCTAACATCACTGGTGGAAACATTGCGTTTATGTTTTCCGATGGATAAAATGTCTCAGTTCGACTTACAATTTTGCAGCAAAACGGTAATGGTCGCAATGTTTACATTCCCACAAAGCAATCGTGCAATGTCACTTGACTAGTCAGCTTCATCTGGATGTACTGATCTAAACTTACGTTGGTAGTAGTAATGCAATATTCATAATGTCCCATATGGTTTACGTTAATCACAGATGCAATTAGAATAATTTAGAGAAAATATTCAACCCAAACGTAAACCGTCATCAAAGTGTTTATCATTTGTTTTTCTGGTAACGTTTGTCTTAATGTAGGAGGGCAGACACGTCAATAGAACAGCGCGTCAGTTAGCCCTGTGCGAGGATTCTTAATTTAGGTCACCAACACCATTGTTTGTTTTCTGCCTTAGATTAATCGTAATTATCCTTAGAAAGTATTAAATTTGGCATCTTAGAAAAGAAATACAGTTTGCTCTACCACCATGTATAGTGTAATAAAGCACACTTTCGCCCTGAACTAGAATAACGTTAAAGCATGAGGACGCTTGCATGGTGGTAGAGCGAACTGTATTTCTTAAACAGCTTTTCACTTTATATTACTATATTTGACGAAAACCTAAATACAATTTGATATCTCTTGACAGTAAACATGTACCTGTGAAGATATGAAACTAAGAACTTTAAACAAAACAAGACTTTCCCCCCAATTTGAATGACAAAGATGCTGAGCCTTGAATCCTGTTTATGATTACCTTTTTTATTTCGTCCTGCAGCTCAGGAGAAACTCCACAATCATCATCAAACATTAACTCGGTGGAATCCAAGGAACTGTTACAGGATTTGATGCTGTTCCCTGACTGCTGTGCCTCTCTGCTGTCATCTGGGGATCACAAAGTAAAGGTCATCACACACTCATGCTTAGATAAAGCCTAATGACAAGATACTTATATCAGGATTCTTTCTTTTTCAAATCATTATCTCTCAGCTCCCTCTCATGACACAATTCCTCACTAATACTATATCTATACAACATATACGTAGAGAAACAAATAAAGAAACACAGGAAAATTCAAGCATTCCTTTATTAAATCTTTGAAGGGCATTTAGAAGTGGAATGCATAAGAAAAGCAAGATTTATGGATGTCAACTTCTTTATTGTGAATAACACGCGTTTGAGTGTATGCTTACACCTATCATTCACCTGATGAAGGAGTAAGCATATACTCCGAAACGTCATGTTATTAACAATAAAGAAGTTGACATCCATAAATCTTGCTTTTCTCATTCCTTTATTATTTTCCAGTTTTCGTCACCACAGCGTTATTCAAAGCTGGTGATGAAAACTAGAAAATATAGGAACATTTGAATTTTCCTGTGTTTCTTTATTTGTTTCTCTATGTATATGTTGCTATGACACAGCAGCCTGTGTAACAATCAAATCTGGACCAGACAAACCGGTGTTGATATCACGAACAACTTCCCCAATGGTTGGGGTGCAGTGAAAGCTATCAACAAAATAACCAACCACTCAGCTTATTTTATCTATTACAAGCTATTGCGGAGATCGATGCTCATGATGTCAATCACTGGATAGACAAATAGCTTCTTGTATTCCTGCAAAAGTTGGTGTTAAGACAAACATTGCTGTATCAGAAACCCTTCTTTAAACTAAATAATAATAAAAAATAATGCACAACCTACAGCATGCTCAAGGCACAAAATTACTTCCCGAGCCAATGGATCAGTGTGCAATCCCTAGTCAGTTTACAACCCATCCTGCCAGGTTCTAGAATGGTGAAAGTTTCATTATAACACATCCTTACAGGTACCCATTCACTGCTCGGTTAACAAGTCCCTTTTTTTAAAAACAAATATCACCTGGTGCTGTCATTTCTCTGCTTGTTACAGCCACAGAAAGTGGTTCCTGTGAAGTCTGACTAATGTTGGTGGACATGGTAGGCGTGGGTTGACTTGGAGCAGCAGAGTGGTAGTTGGTCGTTGTAGTGTGGTAGTTGGCCGTTGTAGTGTGGGCACTGACAGGTGCTTGTGGTAGGTGTATTCTCATTGGAGGGTTCAGCGTTGCTTGT
Source organism: Haliotis rubra (assembly GCF_003918875.1). Classification (NCBI taxonomy): domain Eukaryota; kingdom Metazoa; phylum Mollusca; class Gastropoda; order Lepetellida; family Haliotidae; genus Haliotis; species Haliotis rubra. The sequence continues at coordinate 125,526 of NW_025765319.1, forward strand.
GGAAGGTATTGTACGCTTGTTGGTATATGAACATTGGGAATAACAGGCACCTGATACAGCATGTTTCCTGATTGAATGAATTGCATGTTAGGGTTTGGGTAACCCATATTCTGACCATTTGGCTTTTGGATTATGTTTTGGATTGGGAGACTCAGAAGAGAAGGAATGTTTGATGTATGTTGTGGTTGATGACTTAATAAAAGATTCTGGGTGTTAATGGGATTATTTCTGTGTGATACCGGGTGTGCTGCTGGGGGCTGTGACTGAAGGCTTTGATATGCAACTGTATTTGGTAACTGTATTAGCTGTGGCAGACGCTGAAGGAACACGACTGTCTGCTTTGGGGGAAACATTTATTTTCGGTGGCACACCAGATCTAAAATCTACTGGTACAACCCTCAGTTCTCCATTCTGAAAAGGCAGGAGCTTCACTACTTCAGGAATACTTCCCAACAGGTCACTCAAAGTATCAAAGCGGAGTTTTTTATAATCAAGCTGGTACCCAAATCTCTTCGAAAAACAAGCCTCAAAATGTGTGATTGGCAAGCCATCACTGTAGCACTTGAACAAGTTCTGAATCTGATTTCTTAAATGACTGGGTACTACTGGAGCAGGCCGATACGTGTTGCGTCTAGGTGGTTGCTTTCGTAACGCAGCCCACTTCTTCTTGTTTGGGATCTTCTGTCTGGACACTAGTCGCTCGATATGCCGAGTTGTGGGATCCGTTGGCGCTTTCAGGATTAGAATACCCTTCTCCCACGATGGACAAACCGTGTCCGGAATATCTTGGAGAAAATCTTCCAAGCTGTTGTAGCCAAGCTGTCTGAAGGGTATTGGTGGTCCGATGAAGCTTTCATAATCTGTCTTGAGTTCTCTCAGTGTCAGCCCGACTGGGGAGGAAAGAATCAGACCTCGAATTTGCTTCTTTGTTTCTTCTTTTAGTTTAGCTTTGTCCGTCATTTCTGGCTAATTTATATCGTAAATGTAGCAAAATACATTAACCCAATGAGCTGTCATTCAATTAATAATTCAATTTTGGTCCGTAAGAGCGCATTGCTGCCAAAGTGTCATTTGTTTTCATATCACAGTTCACCATGTGCACAATGTGCGATGTAAAATTGTGAACTGGCCTTTTAACGAAACATGTTAACTCGGGTACACTTCATGGGGAAAAGGCTTTAACGATTGTTTAATTCATGCTTTACAACTACGCTCGAACCTACCTCAACAACATCGATTAACATTGTGTGCGACGACTACAACTACGATTAAGAACACGGCCTCAGAGCTACTCCACACCCTCTCTTCTTATTTTTTTTGTAGACATTTTCTTCTCGACCCCAGAACTAGAGCTATACAATATATCATAATAATCATTTATATCATATATATGAATATACATTGGTCAATTTAATTAAAATCTGATCTTTCCCGTCTAGATTCACACGGTCGTTACTGCGACGGCATAAATTATTTTGGATATCAAATGGAAAATTATATTTTTTATTGTAAAGATATTTAATGTGGAGCAACTGGTATATACTCACTCTTGCTTTACGTGCATACTGTGAGTGTGTTTAGGGAAACGAACTTGGAGAAAATTATTTTGACAACTTTCATGAACTACATCACCGAATAGTGGTCAGATGCTCATTTCGTTTCTGATTCAGATTTTGTTTTCTTTTACCCAAGAGCAGAGCACTCTCAGTTGTTGTCATTCGGAAAGCAGCGTGACAGAATAGCTCAGAATGATCGATTTTGATCATGCATTGTCACAACATTTGGAGTAACTATATGTATGAGAAATATCTGCCGAGATATGTAAAGACCAAGAGTGTGTTAACGACTGTGAAGTTAACAAAAGTAAAGTATATAATGTTTTTGGTTCAGACAACAGGCACTACCATGCCCTCAGCCTAGTAGATTTGTATTTACCGGTTTAAGTTGATGAAGTATTTTGGGTATTATATTTGTCAAGTTTTTAATGCAAAGAGGGACAGCTCAGCCCAACTGCGCTTCTGACAATGTGTTCCAGACTGTATGCCCCAAGTGTGTTTGAATGAACTTGTGTGAATTATGAACGAATGAACTAGTGTTAATTACCATTATATTATTTTTGTTAATTATGTGAACTTGTGTATTGCCATTACATGAAAACTTGGCAACATGCTTGGCTATTACCATGCCATTACTACTTTATTAATGTTATGATGGTATTATGTTTCAATGCTATATGTGTCAATAAATAATGTATGACCTTTCTAAACTTTTTTTCTGTTCGGCCCATATGACTAGGAATAAGGCCCTTTTGACTTTTGTCATGGCCCATTTGACTTTCACCTTGGCCCTTTTGACTTGGCACTTCTCGGCCCCTTTGTCCTTTGGCCCATTTGACTAGTTCCCCATATAGACTATCAACAGATCACTGACATATTGCTGGTGCTCAGTCATGCTAAGATATATTAGGACAAGTGTAATTACTTTAAGATAGTAACTGTTAGATATTACTGACTTTTATTCATTTGTCTTCGGGACAGACAACACTAAGTTGTTGTTTACAATACAAAAGCTCTTTCATTGTATGCATGTTTGTGACAAATAGGATTCACTGAGGTAATCTACCATGGTGTAACGTGTTTTCGGGGTAATAACGCAAGAGATGACCATGTAAATTATTGCGTATCAGTAGATTATCAAAACTGTAATTCCGTAATTAAATATCATGTCACCTTTCATAAATTTATTGTCAGAATGTTCTGTCATCCGCTGATTTCCAATGTAGTGAACATTTGGTGTCTGTCCGCCAGCGCGAACGGGAGAAGTGATGTACCATGTTTTCGGGTTACTCGTTATAGCGCGGGGTCACGACCTTGTATGGAAGCCCAGTTGATGCATTCTTCTCCCAAGAAGTCAACAAATACAAAAGGCATTTTAATAAAAAGACAAGTAAACTGGTCATTTTTTTCTTGATTATTTGAGTGTTTTTTGTAAAAATTGTTAAAAATAAACTTATTTACACGTAAGTTATTCAGTCATATGCACACTCATTCTTCTTGTCTGCCATGGCAGGGACAATAAACATGATAAAACATGTCATGTCTGCGCAGTACAGTGACATTGCAGCAGTATTTTAAATGAGCCCAGTGGTCACAAGCCGAGACGAATTCTGCAACACTGAAAAAAAAATATGCAAGAGATGACCAATTTGGTCTTATATAGTTTTTTTATTACGTCGGCAACATTCCATTAGAGTCACGTGATGTTTATGCTTGGCTTTTCACTCTAGCAGACGATGGTCCGCTTGACAAGTTACAAGCTTTATTTCAAAAGTTATGATCACATTTATGAAGGTTCTGAAAGTGCATTACGTTCTAGGGTAGAATTTAAGTACTTTTACAGAAATTTAGGTCACAACTTACGTGAAAGCTGGATATTTCAAACATTTTGTGTCCCGGTTGTCACAGTAGCTTCTGCACTGGAGACGGTGTTTACAGGTGGCGCTGTCATCTCTCTGTACGTGAGAAATTACGGGAAAAAGACATACCCCGAAAACATGGTTCCCCCGAAAACATGGTACGGCATGGTATATAATTCCTAGGTATGACAGTCATGTTAATAACTCACCTAACATTACCAGATGAACTAATTTTTTTCGTATGAAGTTCCAAAGTGCATAAAAATATAATAAAAGATCTATTATGCTAGGATTGTAAGCCAAAAATATGAAGACATTCATTGAATTCTGTTTTCTTTCAAAACTTACACTTTTAGTCACTGGGAGATGAAAGTAAACTTAAACATATGTGGAACTGTTGTCATGACAACTAGGTGGACTGCAGTTTGTAAAATATCAGAAGTATTAGGGGTCACAAAGATGACTACAGTCCGTTTGGCTCAAAAGCGGACCGATGAATTGCAATCTAACTTGAAAACTAATAAACATAACATACTCAATGAAACGCTGATCATAATCAAAACATCATACCAACTCTGTGAGCGTTTTTCAGAATTTTTGTCCTAAAAATAAAAAAGGTGTTTAACAAATCTATCATTAAAATATTGACACAGTTCACTTGTTGTTACGAGGGAGGAGTGCAGAGAAAGGGACAGCCAGGTGTTCAAGAAGCACGTTCACAGACAAAGTTATTTATTCATTAACCTGTGCTGTGCCGTCTCCATCCGTTCTCGAACACCTGGCTGTCCCTTTCTCTGCACTCCTCCCTCGTAACAAATAGTGAACTGTGTCAATATTTTAATGATAGGTTGTTAAACAACTTTTTTATTTTTAGGACAAAAATTCTGCAAAAACCTCACAGAGTTGGTATGATGTTTTGATTATGATCAGCGTTTCATTGAGTATTTTATGTTTATTAGTTTTCGAGTTAGGTTGCAATTTATCAGTGCACTTTTGAGCCAAACAGACTATACACATATCCATTAATTCCAAGATGAAACCTTATTTCATTTTTGTTGATCATGTGATGATACTTACTTACTTAGGCCTGACATCCCTCATAGGGCATAGGCCATCCACTACAGATCTCCAGATCCCCCTGTCTTGGACTTTCCTCTCCAGCTGGTTCCAAGTGAATCCACTTTTCTTTATATTTCCATCATGTGAGGATACACCCTTTTAATGTCAAAAGTGTAAACTGGTGGCATAGCAGAGGTCACAAATCATTATGGGATATCATCCAGGTACCTATGTGGAAAAACGAAAAAGAACAAAAGCATCAGTCAGTCATGGGGAACTGCTCTAGATCAGTAGCCCTTTAAGTTAGTACAGGCCTCCTGCTGGTTGTAAGGACACATCAAGTGGTCAGATTCTGTGAATTTGTTTGATTACATATCTTCATACCATGACAGTGTGGTTATAATATCAATCAGTGAATTGTCTGGTTCAGATTTTAATATAAGGGTAATGCTATTTTTGAGGGCATTATCATTTGCAGAAGCCCTAGGTCTTCCAATAACTGCCCACGAAGGATGGTGGCAGAACATACCTGCGTAGTAAACTTACTCAATGACGTAATATTTAGGTGAGTAAAATGACTGAAATACGCACATATTTGAAAGCAGTGGGTAATGGAAAATGAAATACCCACTCAACATTCATAATACCCACTCCAAAAAAATACAGTGGGTACAGTACCCACATGAGCTAAATCTTATCTGGAGCTCTGAAATGGAATGTTTTCTTTGCAGGGTTTCTGATGAACTAACCCTATTTGACCATGACATCCTACTGCAGACTGCACCATATGAAGAGGGTACTGTCCGTTACAAAAGCAAGTGCCACCAATTGTGGAGAGAGGACTGGAATACATGTTTCTAATCTTAACATTTTAACTGCTGGAAACGCAAATCATTCTGAGAGATGTTTCACAAGCCTACAAGGACACAGTGAACATAGTGTTGGAAGCACAGTTGATTGTGAAAAGGGTGTAATACAAATATACAGAACATTGCAAAGGTTCTGTCAGCCGAGGTATGGGCATTACAGACTGCCTGCAGCAGGGAAACACACCTCCTCCTTGTTTGTCAGTGATGCCTCTGCACAAAACACATCACTGGTAGAGATTGATCTGGGGCTTGAGCGGAGAGTAGCTCGAAAAAAACAGCTTGTCAAGAATATCAAGCTCAGAGGGATGAAGATTGATGTTGACACTTTTGTAAGTACAAGTTAGTGAGTGAGTGAGTGAGTAATGTCTTATGCTGTTTTTAGCAATATTCCAGAAATATCACTGTGGTTGACTCCAGAAATGGGCTTCACATTGTACCCATTTTGGGAATTGAATCCAGGTCTTCTATGTGACGAAGGAACACTTTAACCACAAGGCTACTACAGAGCCAGTGTAGCACATAGCAGTTAACAGCAATGTTGTTATTATTATAGGATATTTATATAGTGCGCATATCCACGCAACTAGTACATGCTCAAGGCGCTGGAGTGTCCCTTGATCAACGGATGTCTTTTTTTCCAGCATTCTTTTTAACCAACTTAAATATTCAACTCATAAAGCCGCGCAGTGAGTTATCACAGAGCCTCAGCCTCACCAGGTACCCATTTGCAGCTGGGTGGAAGTGAACGTTTTGAAATTTAAAAATTCTGAAATTAGATGATATTGTTCTGATTACATGTGTAAAGTAAACAAAGCTGGAGACACAGTACCTATTATACTACAGTTCACAGTGTTCCCTCAGTTGTCACCCTTAGTCATTACAGGATCCTCTATATGTTGGTTTAGATGGCTGATTAACACTGATTATAAATCCATATGACAATATCATGCTGCTGTCATGTGATAAAAATTAAAATGTCCATGAACTGCCTGGGGTGATGGGGTAGCCAAGTGGTTATAGCACTCACTTGTCACGCCAAAGGCCAGGGTTTGATTCCCCACATGGGCACAATGTGTGAAACCCATTTCTGGTGTTCCCCACCGTGATATTGCTGGAATATTGCGAAAAACAGCATAAAACCAAACTTGCTTGCCCACTCACTTACTCTCTCACTCAAACACTCACTCACTCACCATGAATTGCCTCATGCCATGATTTAACTAAAACCGAATAGTTCGGCGTTAAAATGAACTCTCTTACTTGTATGATATTTCTGTTTTAATATTCAAATGGATACTCTTACCACAATCGTCAGATTCTGTTTAGCAGGAGCTATGTTCCAATGATTTGTTATCCCCCGCAACACGTTTTGCGGGGGGTATTAAAATGGACTCCGTCCGTGCGTTCGTGCACATTTATCTTTTCCGGAGCACAACTCTAAAACCGTTCAATATTTCTTCACCAAAATTGGCACATAGATAGATCTAGTGGTCCACTGGTGCCTTTTGGTAGTTTTGGATTTCTGAATAAAGTGTTTTTGGCGTTCCATGGCAACAAGTTTCACTTTGACTGAAATTGATGGTAGTACTCTTTTCCAGAGCAGAGCTTAAAAAAACTGTTCACTGTTTCATCACCAAATTTCATACATAGGTAGGTCTAGTGTTGAGCTGATGCCTTTTGGTAGTTTTGGATTTCTGAATAAAATATTTTTGGCATTTCCATGGCAACAAGTTTGACTTAGACTGAAATTGGTGGTAGTACTCTTTTACGGAGCAGAACTCTAAAACCGTGCAATGTTTCTTCACCAAACTTGGCACATAGATAGATCTGGTGGTGAACTGGTGCCTTTTGGTAGTTTTGGATTTCTGAATAAAATATTTTTGGTGTTTCATGGCAACAAGTTTCACTTTGACTGAAATTGGTGGTAGTGTTCTTTTCCGGAGCAGAACTTAAAAACTGTTCACTGTTTCATCACCAGATTTCATACATAGGTAGGTCTAGTGGTGAACTGGTGCCTTTTGCTAGTTATGGATTTCTGAATAAAATGTTTTTGTGCATTTCCATGGCAACAATTTTGTCTTCAACTGAATTTGGTGGTAGTGCTTATTTCTGGAGCAGAACCTTTCAGTACTCTCCTTCCACAGCTATATACATGCCAAAACATTTGACTTAATCATAACTCGTAGACATATTCATAAAGAGTATTTTGCCATTGCTGGGGATATTGATGACTTTGTCTTCTTCTTCTTATACAACCATGTATGTGAAATTGAAATTTGATTGAGTGGGAATAAAACAAAAACAAACAAAAAACAACTCCATCTTGTACCACTTCACCCTGATAGGTGGAAGACTTCCGGTTGATGAAGAGACTTGAGAAGGAGAAACACAGGCTGGAGAGGGAGCGAGAAGAGATTGCAAAGAAGATGGCTGAACTGAAGAAAGGCAAGGTACTAGTATGATTCATTGTAAGTTTGTGTACCCTTTACCGCAGGATTAGAGCCAGTGCAGATTAGAAAAATTGTCTTAGCTGAAAAAGGATGGCAAGGTCAGTTATACTGACTGTGTGTATAATACTCACAAGATTCGTGATATTGTTCTGAAAGTATAGAAAGATGAATGCCAAATCGTTCACTCCAGGACAAGCAGGAGGATGTTCGGGCCACCAGAGAACTGTTGACATCCCAGGGGAAGAGGGTGAAAGAAGCACTGAAAGAACTACAGGTAAAGGTTATTAACATCTAGCTGTTGTATATATGGTATATTGGATATTAATTCACTAATATCTAATGTAGCTGCTGGTAGATTAGATATTAATTCACACTAATATCTAATGTAGCTGCTGTGTAGATGAAGGGTTAGATATTAACATCTAGCTGTTGTATATCTGCTAGATTAGATATTAATTCACACTAATATCTAATGTAGCTACTGTGTAGATGAAGGGTTAGATATTAACATCTAGCTGTTGTATATCTGCTAGATTACATATTAATTCACACTAATATCTAATGTAGCTGCTGTGTAGATGAAGGGTTAGATATTAACATCTAGCTGTTGTATATATAGTAGATTAGATATTAATTCACACTAATATCTAATGTAGCTGCTGTGTAGATGAAGGGTTAGATATTAAAATCTAGTTGTTGTATATCTGCTAGATTAGATATTAGTGTGAAGGTGTTGTACAGATGCAAGATGACATATTATCATCTAGCTGGTGTATAGATTGTGTATATATGGTAGATTAGATATTAGTGTGAAGGCGTTGTACAGATGCAAGATGACATATTATCATCTAGCTGGTGTATACAACGATTTATTCATGTTGACAGAGGAGCTGGTGGGTGTGGGAGGAGAGAGTGATGCTGGCAGCTCTGGGACTTCCCAATGACATCCGGGCACAGACTGTGAGTAGCCTGTTTTATTCAAAACCCCTCAGAGGCTGATATTCATAAATATGTGTGCAGCAGGAAAAATTACCAGATCAAAAGTCACAAAGGTACTTGGCCAGGGGTGCAGTGAACGTGCATCCTGTCAGAAGACCATTCACTAACTGCAATCCTCTTTAAATCGAGGTGGTGGGGTAACCTTGTGGTTCAGGTGTTTGCTCGTCACGCCTAAGACCCGGGTTTGATTCCCCACATGGGCACAATGTGTGACAACCATATCTGGTGTCCCCCGCCGTGATATTGCTGGAATATTGCTAAAAGTGGCGTAAACCATACTCACTCACCTCTTTAAATCTGTCTGTATGGATACCTGTAGTGCTAAAGGATAAATCATGATCTTCATCAAAACTTGTTGAATGGCTTCCAACAATAAATCTCATTTAAACAAGATGCTAGTGGTTGTATTCCATGACAGTTCAAGTCGGAACACACTTGTGAAGATCAGGGTTAAAATTGGCCTTCAGCAACCCATGCATGTCGTAAGAGGTCACTAACGTGATGGGGTGGTCAGGCTCACTAACACATGTCATCGTATTCCAATTGCGTAGATCGATGCTCATGCTGTTGATCACTGGATTGTCTGGTCCAGACTTCATTGTTTACAGACTGCCACCATAAAGCTGGAATATTGCTGAGTGTGGCATTAAACAAGAAACCAACCAACCAATCATGTAGGAACAGAATAATTCTGACTGTCACTTTCCTGATCTTCTGAGCATTACTGTCACTGGTTACTAAAAAGTTTGCCCTGATCGATTATGGATTTCAGTGTTATTTTGTTTAATGTTAACGAGGATTATGTTCAGATTTTAGTGAGGTAAGAATAGACAGTTCATGAAACCTGATGTGTTTCAGCCAGAAGAGGATGTTCTAGTTCTGGAATCCCATGGGGAAATACCAGGTAGATGCCTGTCTCAACACTGCTGATTGTGGGGTTAAATACGTCAGTGTTACCGATTCACCAATCAGAATTACCTGTAATTACATAAATAGCTTGTGAAAGTTTTCTTTTCCCTGCTGTTTCAGTTAACTGTTTCAAACATATATCATCACACAGTTTTCAGGCCACCATTGCTCTGACCATTGATTGCAGCATAAAACGACATCGAAGAAACTACACAATGTTTTTATGATTGGACTGAATGTTTTTAATGTTGACTGAATCTAGTATTGATTGGCTTGATAATGAAGACTATTGTGGACGACAATTCTTTGTTTTTAATAATGTTTCAGCTGAAAAAGCACACTCAGAAAACATTTTTACAGTACAGAAAATACTGGAGATGTCATTATCTGAATAAGGAATGGAATTATTAAACTGAAATGTTGTTTTAGAATTTAAGAATTCTTTCCAGATATATCCAAGGCCCAAAGTCACCTGGAAATAGTGAAGAAGAAACACTTAGTAAGATTTAGGTGAGTGCATATATTATATAGTCTTTGAATATCGTTAGCCAACATAATTCTGTGTAATATGGGACCCGTGAAGATCGGGGTATGTTCACTATTTGTTACGAGGGAGGAGTGCAGAGAGAGGAACAGCCAGGTGTGCTATTGATTCATTTACCTGTGCTGAGCCTTTCTCGCACACCTGGCTGTTCCTCTCTGCACTCCTCCCTCATAATAAATAGTGAACTGTGTCAATATTTTAATGATAGTTTGTTAAACAACTTTTTTATTATTAAATCATAATTCATTAAACTACTAAAAATTCACAATGATAGAACAATTATGATGCACCATGTCAAATTAGAAACGATTGTATTTGTAGTTTTTAGTAAAGTGACCAAACACTGTCATGAAAAGTTTTCTGCCAGACTATAGCTGTACTGGTAATACTTCCTGTTTTCAGCCATGTTGGATCCAAGGCTTACTACTTGTTGGGTCAGCTGGCTACACAGGAACAGTGTCTGCTGCTCTCCATGGTTGACCAGCTCACCAGCAACCATTTCCATCAACTAGCATGTCCAGAAATATTCCGGTCTTTAGTTGCTGTAAGTTGAACATTTATTACTGCCACAAATATTGTAATAGCTGTAGAAAACTCACAGAAAATCACACAGATTGGGATATGTGTTGGTCCTCCATGGGTGAGAAAAGATATCGAACAATCGTAACTTGCTTGTTAGGGCTGACTGAATATATAAGGTGGTCTGGCTCTGTGAGAGAGAGAGAGAGTGTGTTTAGTTTTACACTGCTTCTACTAATATTCCAGCAATATCACAGCAGGGACACGAGAAATGAGCTTCACACATTGTACCCATGTGGGGACTCGAACCCGGGTCTGCGGCGTGACGAGTGAATGCTTTAACCACTCGGCTACCCAACCACCCCATCTGGCTCTGTGATTTGATTTATTGCGTGCCAGCATACTCTGTATCTTTGGTTTAATGATCATTATATCACCCACTGGATTATCTGATGCAGACATGATTATCTACAGAATTGATTATTGACAGCTGAAATATTGCTGAGTGCAGCATAAACTACTAACAAAGCAAACTTTGTTGTGGGTAGAGGTGAGGTGAGGTGAAATTGGGTTTAACGTCGTGCTTGAGAATATTTCGCTCATATGACGACGTGCATGCGTGTGGTGTATGTGTATGTGCGGCTGCTTGTACTAGCCAAGACTGAAGCTGGTTTTATAGTGCTAGCCCACTGAGATACCATGCTGCAGTGAAGCATGAATACCCCACTCAGACACATTATACTGACTCCGAGCCGACCAGTCCTTGTTGTACCCATTAATGCCGAGCGCCAGGCAGGGACCAACAAGTACCATATTTTCACAGGCAGTCGGGATCCAACACCTTCCAGGCGGACCTCTAACCATACACCACAGAGGCGGTTCGTTGTTTGGTATAGGTCTTCAGCAACCCATGTGCTTGCCATAAAAGGATCGTAAGAGGCCTAACGGACCACCTTGGTCACTCTTTAGCGGACTTGGTTAACCACTACATCGGTTCCCAATTAGCAGATCGATGCTCATGCTGTTGATCACTGGATTGTCTGGTGGGTATTTACAGACCGCCCGCCATATAGCTGGAATATTGCTGAGTGCGGCGTAAAACTAAACTCACTCACTCACTCACTCGTTGTGGGTAGAGAGAATGGGTTGGATGAATCAGGATGAATCTGGGATTTGAACAGGAAGATCCTGTCAGAGTTTGATGCCATAGGACTACTTATCTTCTCTGTGTATTTGGAAACATGACACCCCTGAAGATCTGGGTTAGAGTTGGTCTTCAGTAACCCATGCTTGTCGTAAAACTAAAAGCCGACTAACAGGATCAGGTGGTCAGGCTCGTTGACTTTGTAGACATATGTCATCACATCCCATTTGTGTAGATCCGATACTCATGATGTTGATCACTGGATTGACTGGTCCATGCTTGATTTATTTTGTTTGATTTTGTTTCTTGATTTTTCCAGGAAGGATGTGGGGTTGACTATAAAGACAAGACACAGGTGAGTAACATGCTCTCTAATCAAAGTGGGGCGGTGGGCGGTGGGGCAGCCAAGTGGTTAAGGCGTTCGCTCGTCATGCCAAAGGCCTGGGCTCGATTCCCTACATAGATACAATGTGTGAAGCCTATTTCTGGTGTCCCCCACCGTGATGTTGCTGGAATATTGCTAAAAGCGGGGCTGGGTAGCCGAGTAGTTAAAGCCTTTGCTCGTTATGTCAAAGACCTGGGTTCGATTCCTCACATCATTACAATGTGTGCAGCCCATTTCTGGTGTCCCCTGCCATGATATTGCTTAATGCAGCATTAAATGAAACTAAACTCACTCACTCAAATCAGAGGGGTGATGGAGTAGCCTAGGTTTACCATCTACATGTTTAAAGCAATCGCTCGTCATGAGGAACACCTCATGGTTACAATTTGTGAAGCATATGTCTGGTGTCCCTTTTCGTGATATTGGTGGAATATTGCTAAAGAGATGTAAAACTAAACTCACTCACTGAAATGAGAACATTTCAATGGAAGGCTAATGGAAGAGCTATTGTTATAGAGGTAGCCCTACAAGAGTAACTGGCCTACTGGGGATGTAACTACACCCAAACACCGTTGTCACTCTTTGATGTGTAGATTTATGGTTGTCTTAAAGTAAAAGCTTGTGCCCTCACTCACTCATCATTTTGTGGTTCTGTCCAACCTCTGATAACCTACTGTTTGGTTGGCAGTAAGTCGGTGAGTCAGTAATGAAGCATATGTCTTCATGGATAATACTTTATGGTTGACAATGGTGTAAGGATCTACACTGAGATGTTGTTCTACGCAATAAAGAGTAAGTTGTTATCCACAAAGTGGTATGCCTCGGATAACTGTTTACTTAGCACCCTTCAACTTTGGCATAACACTATTTTACTGTCTGACAAAATTTCCAATTTTTGTAGCATTCAATAATTCATTTTTCTCTTTATTGTCTCTGCTGTAGATTTAACCACTTTTATCACTGTTTCTTCATGCTGTTGACCACTAGATTGTCAGGTCCAGACTTGATTATGTAGAGACCGCCACCATATAGTTGGAATATCGTGCAGTGTTCCACAAGCAACCAACCAACGTCACTGTTTCTGTGGGTGATGCTATTCCTGAAAATGTCTCTGTTCACAGATTTACAGTCTACTTGACAAGGATGGCCATGATACCACTGACAGCCTGAGACTGGACGACTTCATGCACATCCAGGGGACATCACTCTTGTCTTTTGCTGGTCGGTAGCACACCTGAACCCATCTAAATGGCTACTTCTCTGTTTTCAACTAGTCATGTTTTCTGGTGGTTATTCTTTATTTTAAGCTTGTGAACAGAACAAAAATGCCAGGTTGTGGTGTATTTCCTGTAATGCTGAGGAAACTTAGTAACAGGCCCATTTTCTGTGACAGGTATTTATTTTTTATGTGTGTAGAAACAAACAAGAAATTATCACAAAATGTTTCTATGATATAATGATAGGTCTCTTATGTAAATTCTATGATGTCATAATAGTTCTGTGTGAGATAAGTTTTAGGCCATAACAGTTATATGAAGTTCTTGAAAGGTATTTAGGAGGACAAACATGAATACTAGTTCTATGATGTCATATTAGTTCTATGACATCATGTTAGTTCTATGACATCACGTTAGTTCTATGACATCACGTTAGTTCTATTATGTCACCAGGATTCGAAATACCCCATATATTAGCATGCCATGGCATGGTAAATATCGAAATGGCACGGATAAAAAAATGTTCTCAGTGCCCTTATGGCATGCCTAATTTTTTGTAGACATAACACATCTTGAGTCATTTAATTCCCAAACAAAACACTTATGCAAATGACAAAAGCAAAAACATATATTGACTTTATCGTCCAGGAAATCACTGGAATTATGATGGTAGATGTAAAGAAATCTGGTTGTTTTGTCATTTAGAGTGTTGGGAGTACTGATAGTTCGGTTATTGAAGAGGAAATTGTGTAAGTTAGATATATTAAACAAGTGAACCTGTCACAAAATTCTCAGCTATTATAGGTGCTGGGAAAGCAGACTGACTGACTGAGTTTAGTTTTACACAGCTTGTAGCAATATTCCAGCAATATCACGGCGGGGGACACCAGAAATGGGCTTTACACATTGTGCCCATGTGGGGAATCGAACCCGGGTCTTCGGCGTGACGAGCCAACGCTTTAACCACTGGTCTACCCCACCGCCCCTGGGAAAGCAGAACAAATGAAACATAAGAAACATTAGACAGAAGACATATCAGTGATGACAGAAAGCAGGTTACATTTGTTGTTTACCAACAAAAATTGAAAAGATCATCATCTCTTCTACAGTCATTTATTCTAAAAACATGTGGGCACACTTGATTTCTGAAAGGCACACCTAAATTTTTTGCCTGGTGCCCTAAGGCACACTTAGAAATAAAAGTATTACTATCCTTGGTCACAATAGGAAAATCATACTCGCCGACACATGTCGTATCCCATGTGTCGTATCTTATCCCACTTGTGTAGACCGATGCTCATGATGATGATCAGTGGATTGTCTGGTCCAGACTCGATTATTTACAGACAGCTGCCATATAGCTGGAATATTGCTGAGTGCGGCATAAAACTAAACTCACTCATTCACTCACTTATGATGTTGATCATTGAATTGCCTGGTCCAGACTCGATCATATTGCTGAATGCGGCATTACAATAACACAAACAAAACATAATGTGTCAATGAAAAATATACCTCTTAAATATGACAAAGTATTAAAAATGCTGTAAATCTGTTAAACTTGTTACAATGTGTGTTTACAAGGTTACCTGGCGAAGACTGTGGTGCAGACATCATGTCTACCGTACAGACAATTGGCAGTCGGAAGACAGTATAAACCAGGTAGGACCATCCACTCATGTTTGATTAATACTGCAAAGTCTGACAGTCCAGAGATAAGTGTTATCAGGAGCGGTGGGGTAACCCAGTGGTTAAAGCATTACCTCTTCACGCCGAAGATCCAAGTTTGATTCCCCACATGGGTATAATGTGTGAAGCCCATTTCTGGGGTCACTCGCTGTGATATTGTTGGAATATTGCTAAAAGCGACATAAAAGTAAACTCACTCGCACATTAATGTTATCAGCATGGTCAGGGTACAGTGACACTCAGTCAGCAAGTCACATAACCTGACAACACCAGAAGTATTCTGTTCACCTTTGTGACAAGCATACATTGTTGGGACCACTCTTAGCTAGGAATTCCCACAGGGGCGGGCACTGTGAAGTGAGGCTGCTTTAAGCAACAGTAGAGTATGCTCCTCCTGTTGGTTACTTAATTGCCTGGTCCAAACTCGATTATTTTGAGACCGCCGCCATATAGCTGGAATATTGCTGAGAGCGGCATTAATTTTTACCGTCTGCAGGCTTGTGACTTCCCAAATCAAACCCCTCCGATAACAGATATTTATCCCGTAGAAAATCTTTATCCTGCCATTTAATGTGTAGGGTTCTTCCCCATGAGGATTAGTTTGAAATCCTGATTAGTTTTAAGTGTAATATAACTGAAATGCTGTTGAAAAGCAGCATGAGGATATGTAATGTGTTGTAAGATGCATTTTGTTGGTGTATCAGTTCACAGAATATGGACCCATGAAAGTCGGGGTTAGAACTGATCTTCAGTAACCCATGCTTGTCGTAAGAGGCGACTAACGGGATCAAACCCCTCCGAGAACAGATATTTATCCATTTTGTGACAAGCCAACTTGTGTGTGGAAAATCTTTATCCTGCCATTTAATGTGTAGGGTTCTTCCCATGAGGATTAGTTTGAAATCCTGATTAATTTTAAGTGTAATATAACTGAAATGCTGTTGAAAAGCAGCATGAGGATATGTAATGTGTTGTAAGATGCATTTTGTTGGTGTATCAGTTCACAGAATATGGACCCATGAAAGTTGGGGTTAGAACTGATCTTCAATAACCCATGCTTGTCGTAAGAGGCGACTAACGGGATCGGGTGGTCAGGCTTGCTGACTGGGTTGACACATGTCATCGTATCCCAGTTGCGTAGATCGATGCTCATGTTGTTGATCACTGGATTGTCTGGTCCAGATCCGATTATTTACAGACCGCCGCCATATAGCTGGAATATTGCTGAGTGAGCGTAAAACTAGACTCACTCACTAACAGAATATGCTTGTGCTATGATTGAAGTCAGTGTTAAAAATCTCTTTGCAGAGGGTGAACTTGATCTGCCGGGATTGTTTGGAGTCACACAGTCAATGAAGGTACTGACCTAATGATATGATTCTCAAGAGATATTTCTAGAAGATGTACTTCATAAATATATGTGTGATATCCCATCCTAATTTTATGTTTCTATGAGTCCAGGTGAACGATACATCTTTGTCTCTGAATATGTTTATAAATGATTTAGTGACCTATTTATTTTGGAGTGGTGGAGCAGGCTGTATCTTTGGTGTGATGTGTTGTGTCAGGAGTGTGGAGCATGGAGCATTAATATTGAGTGGTATGGAGCATCTTGTGTAGAGCATTGAGCATTAATATTGAGTGGTGTGGAGCATCTTGTGTGGAGCATGGAGCATTTTTATTGAGTGGTGTGGAGCATCTTGTGTGGAGCATGGAGCATTTTTATTAAGTGGTATGGAGCATCTTGTGTGGAGCATGGAGCATTAATATTGAGTGGTATGGAGCATCTTGTGTGGAGCATTGAGCATTAATATTGAGTGGTGTGGAGCATCTTGTGTGGAGCATTAGTGTTGAATGGTATGTAGCATCTTGTGTGGAGCATGGAGCATTAATATTGCACATTAATGGAGCATCTTGTGTGGAGCATGGAGCATTAATATTGAGTGGTATGTAGCATCTTGTGTGGAGCATGGAGCATTAATATTGAGTGGTGTGGAGCATCTTGTGTGGAGCATTAGTGTTGAGTGGTATGGAGCATCTTGTGTGGAGCATGGAACATTAATATTGAGTGGTATGTAGCATCTTGTGTGGAGCATTGAGCATTAATATTGAGTGGTGTGGAGCATCTTGTGTGGAGCATTAGTGTTGAGTGGTATGGAGCATCTTGTGTGGAGCATGGAACATTAATATTGAGTGGTATGGAGCATCTTGTGTGGAGCATGGAGCAGTGTTGAGTGGTATGGAGCATCTTGTGTGGAGCATGGAACATTAATATTGTGTGGTATGGAGCATCTTGTGTGGAGCATGGAGCATTAATGTTTGAGTGGTGTGGAGCATCTTGTGTGGAGCATGGAGCATTAATATTGTGTGGTATGGAGCATCTTGTGTGGAGCATTGAGCATTAATATTGAGTGGTATGGAGCATCTTGTGTGGAGCATTGAGCATTAATATTGAGTGGTATGGAGCATCTTGTGTGGAGCATTAGTGTTGAGTGGTGTGGAGCATCTTGTGTGGAGCATGGAGCATTAATATTGAGTGGTGTGGAGCATCTTGTGTGGAGCATGGAGCATTAATATTGAGTGGTATGGAGCATCTTGTGTGGAGCGTGGAGTGTTAGTGCTAAGATTTCAGAAGTGACAACATATACCTAGATGCCAGGTTTTGTGGAACAAACCCTTATGGAATGTATTACATATTGTGTGGTGTGTTGGGAATGGTTGGAGTGTGTAGTCTAACAAATAAAGCAGGGAGTATCGTGTTTTGTGCGTGGAATGTGAAGGATTTATCTTAAATGACCTATTTTTGCACTTTAAGGAAATGTCTACCCTCTGATCAGACTTCATTAGACCAAATCTGTAAACCAAGAAGTAGTTTCTTATTATGGTCTTTCTTTGCCTGAACCAAACCCAGCCCCATCAACACAGATATGGTAGTTGCCATTTGAGGGTTTAAGCGCCACATAGGTCTACAATCTGACAACCTGTATACTGTATATTTCCAGACTGTGATTCTATCTGCTTGCTCTGACCGAGTGTCCTGTGCCACTGAATTTAACAAGATCACAGCTCTAGTCTGGAAGCTGTACAACAAATTAAATTTAGCCATGAGGTGAGTGTGTCATTGAAATGCACGAAAGTATGTCTAACTGTGTGGTGAGTTTGTCCACAAGAGGATTAAGAGGATCTCTTGGTGTCAAATAACTGTACAATGGCTAATGGCATTGCATTTTGTCCAAAGGAACCTATGAATGACTTCATGCTATGCTTGTATCATAGGGACTACTTCTATATAGTCTAGGCTGTATTTGGTCAGATTATAATTTTTGACTGTTTAAGAAACATATTCTAAGTGAGTGTATTTTGTCCTGTTATTTTTCAGGCTTGTTGTCATTCCAAGCAGAGACCTTTTATTGTGTGAAAGTCTGAGGGTGGGAGATACAGATGTGGGCCCCAGTGTCAGGAAGTACATCAAGGTAGGGCTTGTTAAACAGTCCAGACAGACACCTGGTGCTGTGTGTGAGAGTGTAGGGTGGAACTACAGATGTGGGCCCCAGTATCAGGAAGTACATCAAGGTAGGGCTTGTTAAACAGTCCAGACAGACACCTGGTGCTGTGTGAGGGTGTAGGGTGGAGATGCAGAATGTGGAGCCCCAGTGTCAGGAAGTACATCAAAGTAGAGGCTTGTTAACCAGTCCAGACAGACACCTGGTGCTGTGTGAGTGTAGGAGTGGACAGCTACAGATGTGGGCCCCAGTGTCAGGAAGTACATCAAAGTAGGGGCTTGTTAAACAGTCCAGACAGACACCTGGTGCTGTGTGAGAGTGTAGAGTGGAGCTACAGATGTGGGCCTTGGTGTCCAGGAAGTACATCAAGGTAGGGGCTTGTTAAACAGTCAGACAGACACCTGGTGCTGTGTGAGAGTGTAAGAGTGGAGCTACAGATATGGGCCCTTGGTGTCAGGAAGTACATCAAGGTAGGGCTTGTTAAACAGTCTAGACAGACACCTGGTGCTGTGTGAGTGAGTGTAGAGTGGGCCCTAGCTCAGATATATGGACAGCCCTTGGTGTCAGGAAGATACATCAGTACATCAGAGGTGGGGCTTGTTAAACAGTCCTAGACAGACACCTGGTGCTGTGTGAGGAGGTGTAGAGAGTGGAGCTACAGATATGGGCCCCAGTGTCAGGAAAGTACATCAAGGTAGGGCTTGTTAAACAGTCTAGACAGACACCTGGTGCTGTGTGTGAGGAAGTGTAGAGTGGAGCTACAGATATGGGCCCTTGGTGTCAGAGTGATACATCAAAGGTGGGCTTGATAAACAGTCTAGACAGACACCTGGTGCTGTGTGAGAGTGTAGAGTGGAGCTACAGATGGGTATGGTGTCAGGAGTACATCAAAGTAGGGCTTGTTAAACAGTCCAGACAAACACCTGGTGCTGTGTGTGAGAGTGTAAAATGAGCTACAGATAGGCCCTTGGTGTCAGGAACAGTCTCAGAAGTGTCAGGAAGTACATCAAAGGTAGTGGGGCTTGTTAAACAGTCTAGACAGACACCTGGTGCTGTGTGAGAGTGTAGAGTGGAGCTACAGATATGGGTCCTTGGTGTCAGGAAGGTACATCAAGGTAGGGCTTGTTGTTAAACAGTCCTAGACAGACACCTGGTGCTGTGTGAGAGGTGTAGAGTGGAGCTACAGATATGGAGGGCCCCCGGTGTCAGGAAGTACATCAAGGTAGACACCTGGGCTTCCGGTATCAGGAAGTACATCAAAGTAGGGCTTGTTAAAAACAGTGTAACCTAGAACTGGGTTAAGGACCATTTCCTCTGCAATTTCAGTTGGCTCATGTTTCCTGCATTGATGACTATGTTGCTTAGGCGTCTGATGTGTTACCATAGCAACAACCAAACGGATTATAAACAATTTCAACACCTACAGATGGGTATGTACATAAGGTTTTGTTTATTTACTTTACTATCCAGAACATGATTGCTGATGCTATTTTGTTACCATAGAAACTGCAATAATTGATTCATTTATTCAGGGTGATTACCATTACACCCATGTTTCTCAAGAATAAATGACATTTTATAAAACTATCTTTCTCACTTATTATTATTACATGTTTTATAACATTCTTCTTTGAGTTAATTCATTGACATGGATCATTTTGCTTTGCTTTGAAGTGAATTTTAGTACTGAAATTATTTATACCAGGGTTTTACATAATGCGGTGGTTACTGCATATTTGGCCTTAACAATTTTGTAAAAGACTCTCAAAATATTATCATCTGTGAGTCATTCTTGGCCCTTAATTTTTATGAGTGACCCTCAGAATTCAGTTCCAATAAAATCGATTTGATAAACAAACAATGATAACTTTCATTTTATTGATATTAACAGGAGAGTGCAGGGGAACACCTAGTGGCTACAAATATAGAGCCATGCTAGAATCACGGTAAAGATACCAGCCAATAGCATTTGAGTATACCATTCACTATATTTAGACAGCCAATAGCAGTTAAATAGGTCAGGCACTATGTTTTAGACTTTGTTTTGGTCATTTTAGCATTTTTCAGTCGGTGCTAAGAAACAGCTTGACTCGTTTTTTAGATAATGTAAGCGAGAAAAACTAATCTCATGGCACGTTTCTAATGATGAGCACTAAAACCAACTTCAAAATCATGATCAGTGATATGTGCATTCGGCAAACAATAAAATCAACCCCATTACATTTTGTTTGTCAAAGATTTTAAGAACTCAACCTTAACCAGTCACGTAAATCTTCTAAAGATGACATTGACTCAGTTAAAATTCAGTGCAAAATCATTTCAGCGCATCTGTCCAAAATCTACAGAAAAAGGCTAACACAGTTCACCGTAGTAGATCAGACTGAAATAGGTCACATATGCAATGCACACTGTTTTATGTCATGGCTCAAAAATATATCCCTGCTGATGCTTTTTAGAGATTTGATGAATCTACAAGTTATCAATGGTGTAGAACAACTGCAGTAACTTTTACAGAAATGCTCATGTCATTGAGAGTCGATCTTCGATATTATGGAAAGAACAACAAATTGAAGCCATAAAAAGCAGTCCATGCGGTGGCCTTATATTGGATGAGACCGCATTTGATATGCCATTGAAAAGCTGGCGGTATATGTCAGGTATATTGATGAAGGTACAGACTTTCTGGGTGAATATGCTGAGTATGCAATTATGCTGGACTTTATTTATGGTTAGATTGAACAGTGAAAAATATACTATGTATTAACTAATCATATATATGGTGGCGGGGTATTTAGAATGAATTAAAATTACATGTCCTCATGGCAATATTTCAGCCATAATAGGTGATGAGAAGTGTTTTTACATAGACAATAGAATTGAAATTGTTAAAATGAAATCAGTCGTAAGAGGACTGTGAAATAACTAGATGGATGGAGTCTAAAACTAGCATGAACATGAAAACTATTTTACTTATGAAGACGAAATGCAATATAAAAACAGGGTATAGATCGCGCACAAGAAGGTGGAGTCATACACTAAAGGACTTAAATGACAATGACAACACAACACAAAATATATAAAATCGTTGCAAAGCTCTTGCTTTAGGAATTACACATTTGAAACATTACACCAAATATTAGACTAAAATTTTCATGACTCCCGTATACTGAAAATGACTCTCCAGAATAAATAATGTGAGTCACCATGACTCCCATTTTTCTAAATCTGTGTAAAACCTTGATATAGAATGGTCCAGTTGATGTGGGGGGTTCTAGAGTGTGGGACAAAATTTATTTACCAGCAGTGAAAATTAAGATAAAAAGTTTTTTAGTTTATGTCTGAAGGAATATTCAGGGCAAGTGGGAGATAAAATATGGGCAGCCTTACTTTGTCCCTGTCGGAATCCTGTGGTTGGTATTTAAATCCCTGATTATGTTCATTGTTTGTGATAAGAATACCCTTGTTTGTGCTTTCAGTAAAATGGTAGGGGTGTAGGGGGAGTAGCCTAGTGGTTAATGCCTTAAGCTCGATCACAGCTAGAGACCGGGTCGATTCCCACATGGGTACAGTATTGAAAGCCATTTCTGGTGTCCCCTGCCATGATATTGCTGGAATATTGCTAAAAACAGAGTAAAACTAAACTCACTCACTCAGTAAAATGGTAAACATTTGACCTTCATTGCTTTAGCTGTGTTCCCTTGTCAAACTGGCATGCTGCACTACATTTGAAGAGGAACACTTTTTATGGATAGGCAACTTCTTTGTTGCAGTAGATTCATTGTTCCGGTAGCCAGATCCTAACACTGTTATCAAACAAATGATGGCGATGTTAGAGAATCTACACCCGATGACCATCCTCTGTTGCAATAAATCAGTTGTCTATCGAACCCTGAAATGTTCCTCTTCATCATACCAACTACTAAGTGCCAGTTAACAGAACTTTGCACAACATGACAATACAACACAAAACAACAAAATAGTTGCACAACTCTTGCTTTAGGATTTATGCATTGAAATATTACACCAAATATTAAACTAAAGTTTTCATGACTCCCAAATACTGAAAATGACTCTCCAAAATAAAAATACTGTGAGAGTCACCATGACTCCGTTTTTCTAAGTCTGTATAAAACCTTGATATAGAATTGTCCAGTTGATGTAGGGGTTTTAAGAGTGTTGGACAAAATTTGTTACCAGCAGTGAAAATTAAGATAAGAGAAAAGTTTTTTGTTGTATTGTCCAATGGTGTAAAACCCATATCTCTCTCTCTCATGCTTCAGGGTATTAGTGATGGTAGGTGATGTTTATCATTTTAGGTCTATGGAGAGGTTTGGATGTACATTTCGCTTGTTGGGAGTTATGTTGGAGCAAAGACCAAGTTCCAGTGATGTGGTAAGTGTGAAATTTGTTCCATGGGGGTGGTGGGGGTAATCTAGTACTTAAAACATTGGCCCCTCATGGAATTTTGCAATAATGTGGAACACCTGTTTCTGGTGACACCACTGTAGCCAATATAGTTGGAATATTGTTAAAAGCAACATAAAACCTTACACACTCACTATGACTCATTTTAGTCCAGTTTAAGATTTGGTCCCTTGCATCCTTTGGGTTGTTAGCCCGTGAGATCAGGTTAGGAGTGATCTTCCGTAACCCATGCTAGTCGCCAGAGGCGACTTACAGGATCCCGGGTGGGTCAGGTTAAAGCTGACTTAGTTGACACATGTCATTGGTTATCAATTGCGAATAGAATCGATGCTCATGCTGTTGATCACTTTATTGCCTGGTCAGACTTCGATTATTTACAGACGCCGCCATAGCTAGCTGGAATATTGCTGCGTCGCGGTTTACAAACTAAACTCACTCCTCCTCACTCTTATGGTTGTTGTTTAAAGGTGACTGGATGAGTTGGTTGGTCGATGACCTGGTTGATTGCTTTCGTCAGTGTACCCCAGAAGCTTGAAGATTTTGCTCATAATGTCAATCACTGCATTGTTTGGCCCAGAATAAATCATGAAAAGACTTCATTTTGAATTTTGCTCATAATATCAATCACTGGATTGTTGGACTCAGAGCTGTTTATGAATAGACTACCTTTAGGTTTTTGCTCACAATATTAATCCCAGAATTGTTGTGTCAGGAACTGATTATGAACAGGCAACCTTTTGGTTTTTGATCATATTATCAATCACTGGATTGTTTGGCTCAGAATTGACAAAGGATAGACCACCTTTGTACAGATGGAATATAGCTGCGTGCAGTGGTAACTAACAAATGAACAAGTAACCAACAGTAATATGTATACATTTTGTCAACTAGTTCCAGTACACATACCTATTGATACAAACAAATTTTGGTGACATTGTGACAGTGTAATATTTTAAATGTATACTGTATTGACAGTGTAACATTGAATGTAAGAATCTATTGACCATGTAATATTTTAATGCAGCTCTATTGTTAGTGTTACATTTTGAATGTACAACATATAGACAATATAACCTTTTGAATGTACAACATATGGACAGTGTAACATTTTGAATGACATCATTTGATGATTGTAACATTTTGAATGTACAAGATATGGACAGTGTAACATTTTGAATGTACAACATATTGACAGTGTAACATTTTGAATGTACAAGATATGGACAGTGTAACCTTTTGAATGTACAAGATATGGACAGTGTAACTTGGCTTTGAATGTACAAGATATGGACAGTGTAACATTTTGAATGTACAACATATGGACAGTGTAACATTTTGAATGTACAAGATATGGACAGTGTAACATTTTGAATGACATGCGTTTGACAGTGTCACATTTTGAATGTACAACATATGGACATTGCTTAACCTTTTGAATGGACAACATATAGTCCAGTGTAACAATTTTGAATGTACAACATATGGACAGTGTAACATTTTGAATGTACAAGATATGGACAGTGTAACATTTTTGAATGACATCATTTGACATTTGTCACAGTTTTGAATGTACAACATACAGTGACATTTTTGAGACATTTTTGAATGTACAACATATGGACAGTGTAACATTTTGAATGAGATCATACGCACAGTGTAATATTTTGAATGTACAACATATGGTCTGAGTAACATTTTGAATGTACAAAATGGACAGTGTAACATTTTGAATGACATCATACACACAGTGTAACATTTTGAATGTACAACATATGGACACTGTAACATATTTAATGTACAACATATGGACAGTTTAACATTTTGAATGTACAACATATGGACAGTGTAACATTTTGAATGTACAACATATGGACACTGTAACATTTTGAATGTACAACATATAGACAGTGTAGCATTTTTGAATGTGTGCTCAATTGACAGTGCATCATTTTAAATGCATGCTCTATTGTCAATGTATCATTTTGAATGTGTAACATGGACATTGTAACATTTGATTTATCCAGTCCTTCTTAAATCCTAAATGAAGGCAGTGCCAGTGGACATGTTATCTGATTATTCTATACTCGTCCATCGGGCTGGCTAGCTGTAAAATTAGACCGTCCGGCAGAAATGAAATAAGGGCGGGCCTTATTTCATGCACTGATATAGACAGTGTAACATTTTTGAATGTACAACATATGGACATTGTAAACTTTTGAATTTACAGCAAATGGACAGTGTAACCCTTTTGAATGGACAACATATAGTCAGTGTAACAATTTGAATGTACAACATATTGACAGTCTAGCATAACATTTTGAATGTGTGCTCAATTGACAGTGCATCATTTTAAATGCATGCTGTATTGTCAATGTAACATTTTGAATGTGTGTAACTTGTTATTTTGTATTGGCTAGGTGATCTGTTGACGGAGTAACCTATCAAGAGTGTAACCTATTGACAGTGTAATCCATTGACAGTATACCATGTTGACAGTCAAACTATTGCAAAAGACATGCCCGATGTGAAGGGATGATGAGGCTGTGGTTATTGTTTAAGGGTATTTGTATGTGTTTCAGAGTGACCTTATGTTGCCTGACTTTGGATTAGGGAACCAGGGACCAAGAGCGGCATCTGAGGAATATATTCTCAGTCTTCAAGAATTGTTCTTCTCACCAAAACATTTGGTGTCATAGAAACTAGTCTTTTCTAGAAGTACACAGGGTTTAACAGGAACCTGAGTGTATTCTGAATTTTGTTGAATGTAATTATTTTATGGATTGCATTAACGTTCTTGATGCACATTATCTTATATGCCTTCACTTGTTGAGCAGTATATTTTTATTTGACAAAGTATCCTGGTGCATGTAGCATCACAGTTTATTTCTATTAATGTATAGCTTTCATAGTCACGATATGCTTAAATACTGCCAATGCGAATAAATCATAGCAAAATGCATGGTGTGTTGTGTTTTCAATTTAAGAATAACTGTATTATGACATTTACTAGTATTTGGCAGGTAGTATGGGATGGGTGGGGTAGCCTAATGGTTAAAGCGTTCACTTGTCATACTGAAGACCTGGGTTCAATTCCCCACATAGGTGAAGTCCATTTTTGTGTCCCCTGCCGTGATATTGCTGGAAAATTGCTAAAGACGGCATAAAACCATACTCACTCACTAGTATAGGAGGGGTATGGTCTAGGGAAATACAGATTCAAACTGGCCGTACCATCCCAAGCTAACTTACAAATGGCAGTGTCATGGGCAGGGGTGTTGTCAGTGGTTTGTCAAAATCCCACCTCGATTACATGTCTTCCACATGTTTGAACTCACAAGTTAGTTACCATTTACACATAACTTTAATAGTCATATGTATGCTGATTCAGACAGTGGGGCGGTGGGGTAGCCTTATGGTTAAAGCGTTGGCTCGTCACGCCGAAGACCCGGATTCGAATCCCCACATGGGCACAAAGTGTGAAGCCCATTTCTGGTGTCCCCACCGTGATGTTGCTGGAATATTGGTAAAAGCGGCGTAAAACCAAACTTTACAGACAGGAAAGGTTTCCTGTTTCGTTCAATATTTATAAAGGCAATGATAACATTGACAGAATAACAACATTAACCTCATAGTGGACAATAGAAACAGAATCAATGACCTATGCTAAGAGCTGTGGGAAGGGATGTCATAGCAAGAAGGATGGGAAGTGGGACTGAATCCAACCTGACACTGCATGGACTTCTCCTTATACAGACATATGGAGACCACTTATGCTATGTTGTACTAGAGACCATATTATATGGTCTCTGGTTTTACAATGATATTCCTGTGCTGGTATCTCTAGATGCAGATAACTGGATGATTATCATTACTAAACGTTGAAGTCATCAGGGACCAATATTGCGTACAGCTCAACAACAGCCCTCTTAATAACACATCCAGCAGACATCATTTTCAGTCTTGGACAAGAGGGCTGTTATGTGTTTCACCCTTCTGATCCTGACCCGAGTTTTATTATCCGTTTTTCTTGCTTCCAAAGAATCTCCGGATGGTCACTAAACTGGAAGAACTGAACCGGGATTACCTTAGACGACTTCACAAGGTTCAGACGGAAACAATTCCGAATCTCAGACAGGCAATCTCCACATGGGACTCTATGACCTTGTTACATAGTTACCTGCCTTGGATGCTCGATCAGCCATGTTCTCAAAGAATATATTAGGAGTAACACTTGGTTGTAGGCATACCTTACAGTGAGTTACCTTTTTACTCCAGCCATGAGGCTGGTTCTTGTGAACAATGCCTCAAATGGCAGATTGCCTTTAAATTGGTGAGCAGAGATTATCCATTCAGGGAAAGAAGTCCCTGAAAGTGGAAAAGAGACTGACCGGAAGTGACGTCATTGTGACTTCATCAGGTGTACTGTTCACTGGAAGTGACGCAGTAAACGTCCACCTATGTAATTGTGGCAGCAAGATTCCAAATGTCACAACCGAATACGAGTCTATTTAACAGTTAATGTTTAGTCACTGTCGTTTATGGGTGTCCTCCTTACTTGTTAAGGGCCTCACCAAACCCGATGTGAGATACAGCAATATAAGGGTAATGCTATTTTTGAGGCCATTATCATTTGCAGAAGCCCGAGGTCTTCCATTAACTGAAAAAGACCGAGGGCTTCTGCAAATGATAATGCCCTCAAAAATAACATTACCGTTATTATTGCTAAAATACATGGAATTTGTGTTGAAAAGAAAAAGGAAACAATGAAGAAATTTGACTGTACGTTTACCCAAATCAACTTCTGACGGGGTTGACTGCCCGAATGCAATTACGTCATCGAACAATTCAAGTGACGTCACAACAGAAAGTGACGATATTCGACCTTGACCTTTGACAATACCATAGCCTACAACATGTCAAACTATGTCAGTGTTCGATTTTGGTCCATAAACAGACTTAATAGTGCAATTGTTAAGGTTAGCACCAACAAGAAAGCCAATATTACCGCTATTTCTCCTAATCACATCGTTCCACAACATCCAACACAACACAGTTTACTGGAATACGCTTGTGACTGGTGCGACCGTTTTATTTACAAACCTCAACAAAACACAACTTGACTCAACTTGGTATATATTATACCCATCTCGTACAGAAAGAAATGATTCTATATTTATGCAGAAATATAATGATAGCTTTATTACCTGCTGAAACCCGACACGTAAAACCAGAGATAAAAACTCTTACAGAAAACACTCTGGAACCGTGCTCCCTCTACGAATGTAACAGCACATACTGGAGGGTTTACAGTACATATCAATCTTGTATGTACACAGTCTACAGTGCATTACATAAGCAGTCACAACACTGGAATACAAGCATCACAACTTGAATTAAATTCAAGATTATTATAGGAAATTATACAAATGCCATATGCACATCATGATAACTTACCAGCCTAGCAATATTCAATCAACATATTTTACAAGTTCCTTCATACAGGAATATGCAATAATATACAGGCTTACCAGGCCAGCTGAATACAAACTACAGCTTTACATATATACATATGATATAGGAAAAGGCAATTTCTAATGGCTTGCCAACCCAAAAACATACAAACACATACAGTATTATGAAACACATAGCTTTCAGATATATTTCATATAGAAAGTGATGGCTTGCCAGCCCAGTAGCTTTCAAGATATATATTTCATATAGAAATATGCAATATTCTAATGGCTTGTCAGCCCAGCTTTCAAATATATATTTCATATAGAAATATCATTCTAATGGCTTGTCAGCCCATATTCAAACATATATTTCATAGAAATATGCAATATTCTAATGGCTTGCCAGCCCAAAAAAGAACAAACTCATGCAGTATTAAAATGGCTTGCCAGCCAAAACCTTCATATAGAATAGATGCAACATTATAATGACTTGCCAAGCCAATGAACAATACATGAAGCTTACAGCTTACTAAATTTGTTCATCTCTACTCCAATGATCCAGTCAAATTGATGACCTGAAACAGTAAATATGATTAATCACACATGGACCATTTTACATAATATGACACACATAAAAAAGCTTAAAGATGTACGGTCTTGTTTGCACAAGCGAGAGAACGAATTTAAATTCATCAACCTTATATATACCCTTAATCAACGCCACCTGGCGGAATCGCCAGTCACGTGGCTGTAGTTACACACCGCTAGGAGAAAGCAATTTCCAACTTATTCATACTTCAAACGTTGGAAATTTCATTTCTCCTAATCACATCGTTCCACAACATCCAGCACAACACAGTTTACTGGAATACGCTTGTGACTGGTGAGAATATGCAAAGAAAGTCATAGGCCAAGAGAAAGTGAAACTTTCATCCTTTGCTCCAAACTATCTTTTATATACCCGTCTTTAGCTTTTTCGCTTCTCCATCGACCGTGACGTTTAAACATTCGATCTGGTTATCCGTTATTTGCAGCCGCCGTTGCTCCACCACTGCGCATGCTATGCAGACCAAACTGTTTTATGTTATCAACATAAGGACGTAAAGCATCAATGAATATCTCTCTTAATCTTGTATATGAGATAGGAACATTTCCTTTCCTGATGATATATCCAGAAGCACATTTTGTCAGACCTCTAAAAATATACTGATCCGAATCAGACTCAATCGCAGCCATATCAAGATAACGTTCTAAACAAGCTACTGGACAAAGCTTTGTTTGTGTACGACCTATAACAACCCATGCACCATCTCTGTAAATGTCAGTCTTTGATTTTTCAATGAAAACAAGCATATGAGATTGACAAAATACAACATCAGAACGTGATATATACAATAACTCGGCTGATCGCAAAATCCTGCATAAGCCAATAAACACATTGAAAGCAATCTAAGCTCAGGTAACCCAGCTCCTTGTATTTTGTCATCATACAAGCGTTCAAGAATAGCTACCGTGATAGGTTCTTTCTTAACTACAGCTTTACCCAGCTTCCTCTTAGCTGCTTCCATGACACTCTTGACTAAACCATTAGCAGTGGGACTCACAAGTCCTATACTTGAATGCGCATGGCGCAAGCTATAAAAAGCTGTCAACACAGGGGAAACAGTTTCACTTTGTTGAATTACTAATACCAAATATAATGCACAATGCAACGGCGATACAGGTAAATCAAAAGAAATCTCATTACATATCGCCCACCTTTTCCAGGCAGCAAACCCGTACTGATACTTTCTGTTTGTCGAATCAGCTGCAGCTCCAGACAACATCGATGGGATACCATCAGCCAATGCTCTAACACTATCTGGGAGATCACTCAACTCGTCCCTGTACACGTGCTGGAAAACCTCTGTAAACACATACAGCATAAATTAACGAAAATCAATGAACAGAGCAAGCATATTAAAATCTAAATCTGTCTGGCCGAACAAACCCCCTTGTATCCTAGAAGATGTATACGTATCCTTAACTGTGGGAAGATACATCCAATCTTTGATCTGTGGAATGAACACGTTTTTAGCGCATATCAACGGCCAGAAACACGCAGAAGGCCACTCAGGAACCACTAAAGTACCAACTGCACGACATTCTTTCAAGTGCTTGATGACCCTTGGAATCAAACCTATAGGCGGGACAATCCAGCTCATAGTTCCTCTCCAGTTGACTGTGAAACAATCTACCGCTTGACTCCCAGGATTGCTGAACTTAGAATTGAAACGCTCCAACTTCGTATTATAGTAAGAAGCAAATCTAACCACATTATGAGGTCCCCAAGTAGCATCTACTTTATGGAATCCACTGCACCTCTAACTCAACACTATACTTTAGGCACAAATCGAAAATCTTCAGGGCAATGGACTGTAGCTGTTGCTTCATGCTCCCCTTTGTTATAATGTTAACAACGTTCTGATTATCAGTGAGCCACTTCACGTGTTGATGACTTAACCTTGAAATCAAACTTTCAAACACCAATTGCACAGCTTTGAGCTCTCTCCAAGTTGAACTAAGCCTAGCTTCTTCACTGGACCACTGACCACAACTAGGTACACAATCTACATTAACACTATAGCCTGCAAATCCAACATCACTCGCATCTGAATAAACAACAGTTGTAGCAGTAGCTGATTGTACAAGGGATCTAGAATCATATGTTTCTATGTTCTCGTACCAGAATTTCAACTGTTCGATACTGATATCCGACAAAACAATCTTGCTGTACCACGAACTTGCCTTGAGAATGTCTATACTGACTGATCTTTTCATAAGTTGTGATACCGGACCCACAACTAACTTTGACCCACGACAGATGCAACTGACCTTACACAGATTGGCTTACAAATGCTTTGAAGCAAAGTAACAATCGAAAGTTTAACCTTGTCAATCTTGCCTTTTGAGAAATAGTCATCGTAGTGGTGTCAATACCAAATCCTAACCATTCAATATTCTTTGAAGGGACCCACAGAGATTTCTCAACTTTAGGTACAAAACCAGATAAGAGCAGATCATTCTTGATATCCAAACCTGCTGAACATGTCGTAGCTGATGAGGATCCAGACAAAATACCATCATCCAAAAAATGTGACTATTTTGTGTCCGTATGACCTCCACTTTTTAACCAGCTGTCTAGTCACTTTCGTAAACACATAGGGTGCCGATTTGAGTCCAAAGGGTAAAACCATAAACTTATAGAAGCAAAGTTTACCAGCTTTGTCTGGCCACGCAAACCCAAGGTAATCTGTATGACCAGGATAAATATCAATATGGTGATAAGCTAAATGGATGTCAAATTTTATAAGCCAATCATCTTTATCAATATAGTGCAAAGCAGTTTTCCAGTCTTCATATTTCACAGTTCTTTTAAAGACAAATGCATTCACCCTGGACAAATCAAGAATTAGTCGTTTTTTGCCCGAAGATTGAACAGACACTGTTAAAGGATTCACTACGGTAGGTGGTTGATGACAGGTCAGGATCAACTGTTTCATCATCAGCTCTTCAATGGCCTGTGTGACAAAACCATCCTGTTTGAGAGCTGACATAGAAGGAGGGATAGATATAAATGGAATTTTATACCCAAAAGCAATCAAATCAATGACAAACTGTGACGCACCAATTTGACGCCAAAAACCCAAACTCTGTTTGAGCCTACCCTTGACAATTATTTCTGATAAACCCTGCTCATACTCATAATAGTCGTCAGTTAGTTTGTAAGAATTGATCTCAACATTAACACGATGAGAATACTTAACTGACAGATCTTGACTATTTGTTGACTGGGGTCGAGACTCCGCCTGTGACCACCGAGGCTTTAGATGTACTGACACTGTAGGGACAGGCTCGTCGGTAGTGCGAGAACTCACCGCAGGTGAAGCATGAACCTGACCTTTGACTTTTTGCACGAAAAAGAGAAGGCTGGCTAGGCTGAAGAGCAGGAACAGGCTGCACAGCAAACTGTACGGGCCGAGCGACCGTCGACGAGCGGCGAGCTGACCTAGATGTGGAGTACGGTGATTGGCGTGCACGCTTTTGACGAAGTTTCCTGACTGCCTTGTTCTCAGCCGAAGTAATCCTTTTGTCATCGTCAGAATCATCAGCGAGATCATTAGCAACATAGTTTCTCACAGTTTCCCAGCCCCCTTCACTAGAATCCGCAATTTTGATGTGCTTATTTCTTTTCTGGACACTTTCTATCGCTGACGTCAGAACCGCCTCAGCCTCTTCATAACGTTGATTCTGAATCGACAAAAGAACTGTATTCAAAGAGTCTACTGTCTCACTGTTGAAATTGTACTGTATTTTATTTCCTTCCCTCGACCATGTATAATCCTTTTCAGCTTTGAGTTTCTTCAAATCAGTAGAAGCTTGACTAAACTCTTGTCGTAAAGCACCGAGCTGGGAGTTAAAGGATTCTTCCAGTTGATCTTTATTAGCATTCAGCTGTTTCAAGATGGCGTCTAATTTGGCGTCTGTGTCCATTTTAAAGATGTACGGTCTTGTTTGGACAAGCGAGAGAACGAATTTAAATTCATCAACCTTATATATACCCTTAATCAACACCACCTGGCGGAATCGCCAGTCACGTGGCTGTAGTTACACACCGCTAGGAGAAAGCAATTTCCCACTTATTCATACTTCAAACGTTGGAAATTTCATTTAAAGCGGGAATTCGGGTTGCTTTGACTTGTTTGACCTAGAATATCTGCCAGTCGAAAGCCAGTTAATGTCGAATGAACCGTAAGCCCACGCACCCACTATGACGTCACTTGACAACAGAACTGATAGTATCCAGTCGTTAAGGTTGAGCGGTCCAATACCATTTACAGCGGCCCGCAAATTTTTGATAATGGGAGGGCCTTTTCATGATAATTCCATGTATTGTAGCTATAAATCATAAATAACGTTTCTGGGCTAGTTCTTGCCCCTTCTTCAGGTGGATAATGATAATCCACCTGAAGAAGGGGCAAGAACTACCAAGGAACGTTGTGAAAATTAAATCAAGAAGTTGTTATCCATAAGTTTTGTCTTGTGTTACTACACCAACTTCTAAATGCCTTTGAAGAATATAATACAGCTCGTCACGGCGAAGACCAAGGTTCGGTTCCCAACGTTGGTACAATGTATGAAGCCTATTTCTGTTGTTCCCAGCCGTGATATTGCTGAAATATTGCTAAAAGCCGCGATAGAAATGGCGTTTCATTGTTTCATATAAATGTGTGTTTTTTAATCTAATATTATTCAATTTATAGCCTTTCTAAATATTACAATAACATTTGATCATTTATATCATAGGTTTATTAGAGCACTTTGCTAGCGAAAGCACTATGAAAGCACATACACACACACACGCACGCACGCACGCACGTGCGCGCACACATACACGCATTCCAGAATGAAATATTTTATGATACATGTGACATTAATATCATTCAGAATAATGACCCTTCTATTGAGTCATTTAATACTTTTGAGAGACGATTAATGCTTATGCTAAACGAAGTGAGGGACAAAATATATACTGCCTTGTGGAACCCCCTGATCCTGATTAGATTAACCAGGGTGTGTATATGTGGCCGATCCATCGTTAAATATGCATACATTATTATTTGAAATGAAGTCGTCAATCATTCTTTGCTGGTATCTGTACTACCCGTGAAGATCCAAGTTAGAATTGATCTTCAGTATCCCATGCTTGTCGTAAGAGGCGACTAACGGGATCGGGCAGTCAGGCTTGCTGACTTGGTTGACACATATCATTGTATCACATTTACGTAGATCGATGTTGTTGATCACTAGATCGTCTGGTCCAGACTTGATTATTTACACATCGCCGCAATACAGCTGTAATATTGCTGAGTGCGGCGTAAAAGTAAACTCACTCACTCATTGTATCTGTACTTCACCGTGGACTCTGCTCGTTAAGATTACCCATGATGATACAGGGTTTAGGAAGCTGGTCAAATATATCCCGAAGATCGGACTGCTGGACATCTGAATATGGAGAGATGTTCACACAACCTGAAGGTTATTTGTTAAGTAAGACAGAAACAGCCTGAAGATTGACGGGAGAACAAGTCTATGGATAACACCCCGCCAAAATAGAAGCGCAAAATAAAAGCGACTTTATCACCTCAACAGACGGCGGTGTAGCCTAGTGGTTAAAGTGTTCGCTCGTCACGCCCGATTCCTCATATGGTACAATCTGTAAAGCCTATTTCCGGTTTCCGAGCCGTGATGTTGCTGGAAAATTGCTAAAAGCAGCGTAAAACTAAGACTTACACACTCTCACCTGGGGAGTGTTGGGAGGACCAACTGAACTGACAAATGCCACATTTATCTGTACTTTTCAGGTATGTCTCTTGTAAACTAAACGCGGATGGTTTGAAATCTTGTGATAATACTTTCTTTACTATGTCGCATAATAACCTTGTCGAGCATGTGCATTTTGGCGCTTTTTAACAAATCTCAGATGGGGCAACAATGCGACATAGCGACAATGTTGCTTTGCATTGTCGCACTTTGCAGAATTTTGACACTTTTGGCTTGTTTTTGTTAGGGCGACAACGTGACAATGTCCTTTCCAGGAGTCCACATTAAACCGACCAAGGAGATACAATTTCGGTCTCACTCTGAACATATATTGAAACAATTAAGTCTTTCAAATAAATGAAGATTTAAAGAAATTCATTTTATAACAACAACATCAGGGAATATAATTAAGTAATGTAAGTTAATTAGGTGTTTCCCCACCCTTGTTATTGTTATCTCTTTATCGTATCTTGTATATAAACTGGTGTACCCCATCATTCCCCATATGCTTGAAAACGGTATAAGAATCTATACCGAAACGTCGCCATTGTTAAAATAAAGAAGTTGATCATCCATAAAGTTGTGTCATCTCGACATAATTAGTTGTATTAGCAAATAGTACTGGGTATGGCTAGACAGTCATATTTTTAGGCTGAGGGAAATATGATATACAAAAATATTATTGAACTGCTTAACATAATTGTTTTTAGACATAATCAGATTTCTAAATTCTGCTCCACCCCCACCTCACTCCATACCTAATGTGTACTGCCATACGCTCATTATTTGTAAACCTGGTTCATTTTGTCAGTAACGCTCATTATTTTGTAAACCTGGTTGACGAAGGCATATTGAGTTCAAAACATAGTTTTGGACTTTTTAAATATTTGGACGATGGCCGTCCTGAATTAGTCCCTATAACAATAGTATCCCTTCCATAAAACACTAACCTTAAGTACATATGCTCTTTACAGATGTATTTAAATTCCTTACGCATTTATATATTTATAAGCCTGAAGCACTGTATTCATTACAATGAACTTCAGCTCGGAGAATGGCAATAATGCATAAAGCTAAGAAGGAAAAAACAACATGCAATTACTTTGCATACAACTCGGTTAAACATTTCATTCTGCGAAATGTTACATATATCTTTCTTCTTCATATTGCAACCACATTAGGTCAAATACTGAGGTTTTTTTGTAGTTGGATAATCGCCTTTGAAAGGATGCACCAATTAACCTGAAACAAAATGCTGAGTCATCGCTTCATCACATCCGAGTGGGCTATGGCCACAGTTTTGGTTTGTTGTTTTACGCCACACTCCGCAATTTGCCAGCTATGTGTCGGCTACCTGTAAACAATCGAGTCTGGACCAGACAATCCAGTGATCAACAGCATTGGCATGGATCCACGCATTTGGGTCGCGATGACATGTGTCAACCAAGTCAGCGAGCCTGACCACCCGATCCCGTTAGTCGCCTCTTACGACAAGCATGGGGCTGCAGAAGATTTTGGCGAGTCCACAGCTTTGATTTGTAAGACTAAATGTTTTAGGTTCAAAAGACAGTCATACCTCAGAATACATTTTTAAACCTTTTGGCTTTTATCGATACAAAAATCCCCCCGTGCTCCTAGACTCTATATTATTAGTGTTGATTGCCTATAAAGTCTTTGTTGTATGTTGGTTTCATGCTGAGTTATTTGGCAGAGAGTTTTCAGGATTAGCTTCAACTTGGAAATCGCAAGTCACCGAGCCTGAACAATAGACCCATTTAGTCAACAAGAACCGGTATACGTTGCTCGGAAATCCCAAGACACATATTTTTGCAGATGTGTGAACCATGCATCCGAATATTTCAAGGACGCCCACAGCTGGTCGTAAACATTTCGGTCAAGGTTAGTAAACAACTGCGACCCTGTTTCGAGTTGGGCAATGTATGGGATCCTAGAAGGGACATTGTCGCGTTGTCGTGCTTTGTTAATTATTGATTTTATGTAGTAATTACTTCAAGCGTGACAATGTGGCGGCGCGACAATGTGACATTTTGGTGAAATGTTGTGGATGTCGCTTTGTCGCATTAAGTGAGTGAGTATGGTTTTACGCCACTTTTAGCAATGTTACAGCAATATCACAACGGGGGGGACACTAGAAATAGGCTTCACATAGTGTACCCATGTGGGGAATCGAACCTGGGTTTTCGACGTGGCGAACGAACGCTTTAACCACTAGGCTACCACACCGCCCTTGTCGCATTAACGTGCTTGGACAAAACGAAGGGAATGCGTGCTCATTACGAAAGTTTGATTGGTTAGATGGGAACTGGTCTTTGTTATTTTTACATAAAAGAGATACAGTAATAAGTCCAATGTCAATTTCATGGGCTTTCATTGAAACGGCTTAACCCCTGACAGGAGACCTTTGGACTACAGGTTGAATGTGGGTATGTATACTGGATCAGTTTGATAAACATCTTTGGAACTTAAACACGTGTATGTTAAGTGAAAAGTGAATGTTATTGTTATTTTAATAATATACTCGAAGATTGCTTGGAAAAGCCTCTTTAAAATGTAATGGGTCACACCGAGTGCGTTAAATTTCTGTTAAAACAGGCAAAGAAAATTTTGTGCTACACAACTCCAACAAACAATGTGTGACCCACAATCAATCAGATCACCTGTTAAGTGAGTGAGTGCGTGAGTTTAGTTTTACGCCACACTCAGCATTATTACAGCTATATGATGGCAGCCTGTAAATAATCGAGTCTGGACCAGACAATCCAGACTGAGTGATCAACAGCATGAGCATCGATCTACGCAAATGAGAGACGATGACATGTGTCAACCAAGTCAACGAGCCTGATCACCCGATACGTTAGTCGCCTTTTACGACAAGGATGGGGGGTCTGAGGATCACCCGTAAAATTGGGAATTCTTGACCAAACCTGAAACGTCGAAAAATCACGAGCAGAAATCCATTGTCCAACTTGGAAGAAAGGCAGAACATATCCAGGGTATGATCATGACGGAATGCATGTAATAACTCGCTGCCTTTATAGACACAAGAACAAGATACCTCTCAGAAAGGTCTGCACTAATACAGATGATTCTTTATGTCTAAATATATATCACACCACTACCCCCTAACTGAATCGGGGCAGTGGGGTAGCCTAATGGTTAAAGCGTTCGCTCGTCACGTCGAAGACCCGGGCTCGATTCCCCACATGGGTACAATGCTTGAAGCCCATTTCTAATGTCCCCCGCCGTGATACTGCTGGAATATTGCTAAAAGCGGCGTAAAACTAAAATCACTCACTCACTCACCCTAACTGAATCTACAGGTACAATTATAACAGTTGACGCATGGTTGCACAGGGTATAACACAGCATTTCAACAATTAACACTGGCATGTCCTTTAAGTGCGATGCTATGGCAAGCCGTTTTCACATTTAATGAGAAATTAAAGATATCTTCAATTGTTTTAAAGATATATGCATTCTGTTTAAAGATATCAATAATGTTTTTAAGATATCGTTAAATAATTGAAGATATCTTAATTTAATTTCTGATATCCAAAACAGAATTACTGATATCGTAAAATGTTATTCAGATATCAAGAAAATATTTTGTGTTGTCTCTAAATGTGTTTCACATATCAATAAAACAATTCAATCCAAGATATCTTGAAATGATATTAATATCTTCATTTCTGGCTTTACTGATATCTTTAGTCAACTTAAAGATATCAGTAATAATTTTGAAGATATCTATATATCAGTTATTAATATCTAAAATACAAATTTCAGGAAAGGAATTATCTCAATTTAAGGTATCTGTAATTCATTCCAAGATGTATCCAATTCAATTAACGACTTCTTCATTTCAATTCAAGACATCTTAAAACAATTCAAGATATCAGTTATTTCTCAATACACAATCTCTATTTGAGATATCTTCAATTCAATTCAAGATATCTTTAAAACAATTTAAGGTATCAGTAGTTTCTCAGTACATTATCTCTATTTGAGATTTCATTAATTTCATGACATCTCCAGTTTACCTCAAGATATCAGTAAATCTTTTCAAGATATCATTGATATGCTTCATCATATCCCTCATTCAGTTTGCGATATAATGAATTTTATTGCAGATATGCAGTGTCCGAAATACTTTGCAAATTTTGCAAAGCATTCTGGCTAGCTATGCCTGAAAGTTACTAGCCCACAAACTTATTCTCTGGCCCGAAATTGGAATGTAGACACGGGTTTCATCAGTAAGCTGCTAATATGATGCACATTTGTATCAGGCCATAATCTTGCATGATTTAAAAGTGTATTATAACTAAACAAGTCGGAGAGAGTGATATACATGTATTTACAAAATGACCCCTTGAAAATTCACTAGCCAGTCGGGCCAGTGGCTGTGGAGATTTAATGGCCCGACTGGATTTTTACTAGCCACTGGCTAGCGGGCCAGTGACTATTTCGAACACTGCAGATATGCATACTTATCTCTATTCGAGATATCTTTAATTCATTTCAAGATATCTTTAAACAATTTAAGATATCAGCATTTCCTAATAAATGTGAAAACGGCTTGCCATACAATGAATTCTATCATTCTATCAATTCAGGACAACTTGTGCTAGTAATTATGAGTGAGTTTGCGCGTGTGCGTGTGTCTGCATGCGCGCGTGTGTGATGTGAGTTGTGTGACGTCCAAAGGAGGGCTAGTACATCAATTTGGTATTAAACACATCTTAACATTTCCAATTAAAACGGGTGTGAAACCCCAGTCATTTCTCCCTCCCCCGCCTTCTTCGACACATACACACACGCACGCACGCACGCACGCACGCACGCACGTACGCACGCACGCACGTACGCACGCACACACTAATGATGTCAATCACTTGACAAACGAGGGATGTTGTCAGGCATAGAACCAACATGCAGGCGGTCACAAGGGGTAAGGTAGCCAGACCCGACTGATACTCTTGAAGGGATTACATGGCTTGCCATTTGTCGTAGATCGATGCTGATCATATTGATTACCGCACTCAGCAATATTTCAGCTATATCTGGGCGTTTTGCAACCACATGTGTGTGAAGAAAACGTTTAGGAAGTTGTGCAAAATGTGTCATGTCCAGTCTCATGCTGTTGATCACTGGATTGTCTGGTCCAACCACAGTTATTTACCAAGCGCCGCCATTTAGCTGGAATATTGCTGAGTGCGGCGTTAAACAACAACCAAACCAAGTTACACCCCCGCACTGTCCTTCATTTAGTTGTTAGGATATCCTTGACCCGACGTCAATGAGACACTCCACGATTGGTCAACCGCATAAATCAATAGGCGGATAACGGATGTTCATACCCGGATTCAAGCCACTATAAATCTTGTTGGAGACATGTGTTCGCTACCCCAGCTCTGGCAACACTTGGTAATTCACAATGAACGTCAACTGTTGTTGTAGTACCATTATTGTGAGAAAAGGGCTTGCGTTATACTGTACGCTCTGAAAATCTAGAACCATGAAAACAATGAATGATACGGGATGCACATGGTCCTTTCCACAGCCCACATTGTCTAAATGTAAGGAAACTGTACATATGACTTATTGCATAATTATGAAAATAGTAATTGTGTATCGCACAACTATGTTTTATAAATTAAAACGCTAAATCTAATTAACACATAATATTCAACAATCAATATAACAATAAACAATAAAAGTCTAATTTCTCCTGACACTGAATATATTTACGAGTCGCACATTAGACAACATGTGAGCATGCTGCACATTTGTTTTATTTCGGTTCAGTGAACGCTTCACCCAAAATCAATTTGTTGTTGTAAGAGGCCAAGAATCTAAGAATACTGTCTTGGATAGGATATCGAAGCAATATAGTACACTGCAAACAAATAAAATGACTTTCTGAATACTGGACAAGAAGATCGGTTTACATTATCAGCTTTGACAACAGCATGGGACATTGCATCATTATTCACAAACACGGTCCTTGGATATTTCCTGTACAGCTTTGTCTCCTTCGTCAGGTGAAAAATCCCGAAATAATGAAATAAACAAACTAACAACCCAAATGAGACGGAATTTCCTAGTTCATTTTTTTTAAAACTGACAGTGGAATGTTTTTAATACTGTGACCCTTAAATATGAGAGAACACGAGTGCACCTCATGTATAAAAGTGCCTCAATTTGCTGTAAAAAGTTGCGTTACAGGGAACACCAGAAACCTGTTGGCTGTTATCCGGATTCACACCGAATATGATTCTATGTTTGTCAGAACCATTCATCGCAACCTCTTGAGAAAAAATGCTTCACACCTATTTACAGATTGTAGTAAGGTAACGCCAATTTAGCAACAGCTGAGTTGGTTCAACGATAAACTAGATACAAGATTTATCCTCTCTAGACAACACATTCTCCTCGGATTTTCTCACAGAAACAATGATCAATTAACGTAATCATAATACTTTCCAAATATATACTGTTCAAATAGAAAAACCGGACAAAAGAAAGTTATCACCGACTTCACTTGACCTAAACATAGAAACAAAGACGTATGTGAGATTTATGATAATTATTCTACAAACAGAAATCTTTTTTCAATAATTTGACTGAAAGTTTATTGTAACCCTACTCTTGCATTTGCTGCAATTCATAAAGAAAGAATCAAGGGATCAAAATTACAAAATACTCAAACCAGAGTTCATTCAGAAAGTACATAAAGAGTCACATAATGAGACAGGTGTGAGGGAACACGTCACAAATGGCTAGTGTGGCCACCCTACACGCCAACACACGTCTCTTCATTGGCGTCGTCAGTTAACGGATGACGTCAGAAGGAATCATGTTCTATAAGTCCAAGAGAGTCTGTTCAAGTTCCTGTCGGTTCGCTGGAGGTGATACACGCTGCCTCAGATGACGATCAACATGATCCCAGGTATATCAAATGGGGTTCATGTCTGGAGAACGCTTTAGCCAAGGTAATTCGTTGAGGTTAACGTTGTGCAGGTATTCGCGAACAATTCTGGCGGTGTGAGGCCTTGAGTTGTTGTGCTACAAAATGACCCCTCTTGGCTGTTGTCGAATAAAGGGCATCACAAAAGGTCTCAACGCTTCATTCCTGAATTGACCATCCCCAGTCATTCAGATTTCCTCAGACTTTGGGGCAGCTGCGTTGTTAAAGGGACCATGTTGCGTTTTGGGGAATGTTTTCTGCTTGGGTTCAAACCTGCACCAGCGTTGTATTTTTTTTATAAAATTACTTTAAAAGTGATAAGTTTCTTTTGCCCGGTAGTTTATATGTCACTGAATTCATAACTACGACAATAAACAGATAAATTGTGTTTAATAACCTAGTGTGCCATCAAAAAAGTTACAACATAGAAGTCTCTTCACATTATTATGTTTTGGCACTCTTTTACTGTGCAAGTTGTCAGTGTTAACACTCAGTCATTAACAGATGTAGGCGATCTAACAAAACGTATGTCGTATAGTTCATGAGCAGTGTTGTGTGTAAAATGCAAACACAACATATTTAAACATTAGCACAATTGGCTCAGTTAACATGAAAGTTGGTGTTGTGTGTGAACCTATTAAACCAGAGATTGGTTAGGTTGGAATCTGAAAGATATTTTACAACTGATAGTGAAACCCAAATAGGTTCCAATGTTCTTATCCATCATTTGATAATATTTGCAAATGATACACAACCTGACTCATGAGATCTAACTCATGAAAACCTTGCCCTATATTTGCATGCATTAAACCTCGTACATGTCTATCAATACCCTAGAGCCGTTCTGGAAATCCGTTGTCCAACACGACATTGACATCCCCACGAGAGGGTTTGAGGAAGGGTTAGTCTGGTGCTCACTCCATGTATATTGGACTCCACGTGCCATTCACCTTCTTGAGTTTGTTTTTAACTCAGTTTCGAGAAAGAAGTCTTAATATGTTTAATCAAGAATGGCATTCAGTAATACATAATAGTTCACGGTACGACTCTTATAGAATATACAAATCACTACTCCAGCGGAGAAATATCTGTCGTTTTAACATCAAAGAAATTAAGATATCCATTTATACGTTTTAGGTTAGGTTTGATCAACATAATGGTAAACGAAGGAAGACGTTTTTATATTGAACGATGCAAGAGAATGTGACCATTGTGTAATATAGATGTGGAAAATGAAATCCATTTTTTGCTTGTATGTCCTTTGTATAAAGATTTGCGTACGAAATATATAGCTGAATATTATCTACGTAAGCCACCTACATTAGCATTTAAACTACTTCTTTCATCAACTGACCAGCATGTAATAATAAAGCTGTCGTACTATATCAATTATGCTCTTATTAAACGTAACAATCTGATAAAAAGTGTTGTATGTCCATCTTATTTCACTACTTGTACATAATTTACTCCCTGTATCATGATTTGCTGCTTGGATCACTAATTACTACTTATTGCACCATATGTATAATGTATATGTATAACTCCAATGTATATGTGCCGGAGGCCTTTTGTACAATAAACATCTTTGACTTGACTTGACATGCGGTAATTATATTATGTTTCTTTTCCAGGTTTGAAAGTTCCAGATATCTGCAGCAACATGGTATGGTTGAATCCCTAATCTTAAACTAGCAACATCTACTGTATTGCTACAAAAACGTTCAATTGTCCATTTTATTTTATTTTTTCTCAGTATTTCCTATTCCTCCTCGCGACAGCCCAAAGTTCTGACATAAAATAGTAAAACGTTTTCTGATCTCAATTGGCCCCTCCACTGTGGAATTGAATGCGTGATGCGATAAAAAAGGTATACTCCTACCCTTGCATATAACAGTAACATCAAATTTATCTTTCTTCATCTACATATATTAAAAACTGTTTCTGAGGCAAAGAGACACGGTATACTTCATAAATTAATTCAAACATTGAATATAAAATAAGGTACAGCATTAGTGCAAAACAGTTTGTATTATTTATCACTTATATATTTTCTTGGCCCGTCCGCTTTCTTGTTTTTTCAAGTTGGAAATGAAACACACAAAAATACAGATGGTCTTGCTCATGTAATAACCCTACAGTTTATCAAGAGC
Organism: Haliotis rubra; assembly: GCF_003918875.1. Lineage (NCBI taxonomy): Eukaryota > Metazoa > Mollusca > Gastropoda > Lepetellida > Haliotidae > Haliotis > Haliotis rubra. The sequence continues at coordinate 169,607 of NW_025765319.1, forward strand.
GGGGTTTACAGACATGTTGTTTAGCAGTAAGATGGCAGTTTTCAGCGTTAACACACTGAATGAAAAAAGGTTTTGTTGCTTTTATTCATCTGAGTGAGTGTGTATTTATACGCTGCTTTTAGCAATGACATAAAAATATCACAGCTTGCTACACCAGAAATGGGCTTCAAACTTTGTACCGTGTGGGGAATCGAACACGGGTCTTCGAAATGACGAGCGGACGCTTTAACCATTAGACTACCCCGCACCCCTTAAGATATTAGTCTGTGAAAACCATCTGCTTTTTGTGTAATTTGGAAAACAAAGCAGGCAACAGAAAAGACTAAATGTAATTGCTCCTAACTGTAGCTACAGATGATGAGCTCGGTAATGTCTGGAGGAAGGATTCAGAATACATCTTTTTGATTCACATTTCAGAAACTGATGAATAATAACAACTTATACCGAAACGTCAAATCATAATGTAATAAAGAAGTTGTCATCCTTAACGTATCTTACCTTTCTTATATTCAGAATACATGTTGGTGAATAGTCGAAGCTATGTCACAACAAAAGGTAAATGCCCGAATCTGGACCCGGAAATCCAGTGACGTAATGATGTATGGACAGTTTTCTAACTGGCAATGGCGACGTTTTGATCTATCTATACCTGTTTTATCATTTCAGTGCATTCAACCACAAATAAACGTTATCTTGTACAGCAATGCCAACCTCACTGGCGACTGTTTACCAGTATCTAAAGACATAGCGGATTTGAACATCTTCAAGAACAGGGCTCAGTCAGCCATTGTAGTCCATGGAAAGTAAGTATATAATATCACACAAATTAACCTATAATGTCCCACAATATATACTGACCATCAGTTGGATGTGGCTGATGAGTGATGCTACTGCCTTCTACACCAACAGAAACAGGAGCTAGGTTAAGTATAGCGCAAGTAATGAACCTGGACATAGCCCGAAGTGGTGGTTACCCTGTGTGTCACTTGAGTCTGTCACACATAACTGATTACAAGTGCCACACATGGAAATTGTGTGGAGGGCATGTACCACACAGGGACAATTTCTTTTAGAGGCATTTTAAAAGTTGTATAGATGAAGGAAAAACAAGTTCTATGGATAGTCAACTTCTTTATTGCAATGAGTGCGATGTTTCGGTGTAGGTACTAGCACCGTTATCAAGCAAGTGGTTTTCCTTCACACAGGGGCAGCTCACTATTTCAGTTAATTAGCTGTAGTGAGGTGTGAACTCATGTGTGGAGTACAGCATGTGTGAGAGAGACATTCAGTCATACCCGAACAATATTTCATTTTTCAATATTTACATTTTGAACAATATTTCTCAAGTTATTTAATGAGTAAACTTCAGTATTGTTTGTTTATATGGTATTTAAACTCAGTTGAGATTGATAGATTGTTTATCAATGTAAGGTAGTAAATGCATGAACATTGTTCTGTTTCTCGTTTTTATAAATACTTACGTGAATAGTACTAAATCATTGGTGTTATTGCTATCTAATAAGGTTAATCAAAGGTGTTAATGATTTAGCCCTGATCAACGAGTTACGCCTTGCTGCACACATGCGCCATAGATGGACATAACAAACACTCATGTGCCACACAGGTAATCTTCACCCAGATGAATTAATTTGCCGACTGTTCATCAAGGAAGCAAAATGATGTTCTGAAGTTTTCTACTTTTTTATTTTCTTCTAGTTGGCAGCTAGCAAGCGCTTCGGGACACACATATTCTCTTTCGGAGGGTACCAGAACATATTCTGACCTTGGTACTTTCAAACAAAAGGCCGTCTCCATCACCCGAGTATAAGGAATATATATTTTCTTCTATAAAAAAAGCTTACTGCAGGGCGTAGATTTCGAAACTCTCTTAGCGCTAAGATAGTCGTAAGTGCCATACATTAACATTAAATTACGACTACCTTAGCGGTAAGAGAGCTTCGAAAATCTAGGCCCTGAAGGTTATTTGCTATAATCAATCCAAACGCTTATTCACTGGGTGTCCTATGTTTACTTTGCAGGCGCCGTTGACATAAAGGAGACCCTGCCAAGAAAGGGACATACCAGCCACCTGCATTTCTGCATTTTCCTCTGCACTTTCCTGTACTCTTGGTGTTCCTTTACTCCAGATGGCGTATAATTATGTTATTTGACTCTATATAGAGTCAGTAAGGAATAGACAAAACCGAGACAAACTGTGACTCCTTTCGTTGTTTAAAATAAACATTTGATGAAATTTAACGTTTCTTGTGTGTTTGTATATGTGCACATGAAGTATGACGGTGTCTTTGTCTGTTACAAATGAACACAAATCTGGGACTTCCAACTACGTGTGTGTCATTGTTTGTTTTTTGTTCAACACCGCACTCAGCAATATGCCATCCACATTGCGGCTGTCAGTAAGTATTTGAGTCATGACCAGACAATGCAATGATCAACATCATGAGCGCTATCCACGCATTTGGGATACGATGACATGCGTCAACCAAGTCAGCGAGCCTGACCACCCGATTCCGTTAGTCGCCCCTATTACAAAAAGCATGGGTTGGTGAAGATCAATTCTAACCCGGATCTTCTCCGTTTATAGGTACACAACTCTAGAGCTGGTACAATTAACAACTATGTGACTAATGTCGTTCCACCAGATGAGTGATAACAAGACTACAGACTGGCGACATCTTATTCATTTTACGAAATGACCGAAATTTTTAGTCATTTCACGAAATGACTGATTTCACAATCTGTCTGTAACATATACGTCTGTGGATAAACTTTATGTTATAATGATGTGTGGTCTTGTGTATGTAGGTGTTTGGTCTGACCTTAGGCAAGTGTGTTTGGTCAAAACTGCTGCTATTCTCCCAGCAGAAAACGTCATATGACTATTAACCTTCTAGCGCCTCATAAGCAGCTTGGGTTTTTCGGGGTAATAATGTCCATTATGCTTACACTAGCCCCGTGCAGTGTGGATTTCAGTGCTATTTTGGCCTTGTTATTTCCCACCACTTTACGTCCAATTGTAATATATATAATGAGACTTTCTAACACCTTCTCAGTGCACGCCCAGCAATACCACAAACACATTATCTTAACACGATGGGGTGGGTCGTCCTTTTCTACCCACCTTCGCCTTGTTGGTGGTTGTGACTCAGTTGTCTGTGTCGTCATGGAAAAATGACAATTACAAAGTTCTCAAAGCCAACAAACCCAACCTTTTAACTATATCAATAGAAACTATATACATCATGGCAAATATGCGGGCCTCCCTTTGAAATGCCTTGCTTGCATCTTAAGTTCCAAGTTATTATTATAGGATATCTACATAGCGCACATATCCAGGCAACTAGTGCATGCTAAAAAGGCGCTGGTACTTTTCCCCCTCGATCATTGGATGTCATCTAAAAGGCACATCGTATTATCAATCTCAACTCCCTGGGGAGTATACAACTCTTGCAGCCACTAGGCGCACCGAGTTATTGTGGCTTTCTCATCCTAACGATGTCCAACTCCTCGATGTTCTTGGTGCCATAGGTTTGGTACCACCTTATCTCTTGACTGAAATTGGAAGAGTATTTGGATTTGCTGTCAAGGAGACAGGCCTTCTGGCACTCTAGTTAATGCATAAGGCTGCAGACCTTTACATGCCTCGAAAGGTTTTTGGTGGGTTTGACTAGGCAGCGCTTCCCGGGAGAAGTCCCATAAGGCGTCTGGGCTGCGTGCTATCAGGAACACAGCCCTTCTGACACTCTAGGTAATGCGTAAGGCTGCAGTCTTTGGGGAGTCTTCACTTCCTCCGAAATGAGGTTCGACATTCGGTTTGTAGAACGTTCCTCGGGCAGGGGGATGGACTTATATAAAGTCCCGTCCCGTACTTAACTAACGAGCAACAGAAACGAAATAAAAATTTATTTTGATAATTCGAACTCAAATTTTGTAGGTAGTTATGAGCTTAAAACAATCGCCACAATGCTTTCCTAACATTTGTCACGAAAAATGTTGTGTTTGGGCGAACAGTATCACCGCAACAAGTCTTGAAACACGAAAATCTTGTGAACGGACGTGCATCTTTGGGTTATGAGCGTGCACGCAAACAATGGGCTTCGACATCCTATCAGTCGGCGAATAGCAGCTTGACGACTCAGACAATACGGTATCCTTTCCTACAGATCCTACCGTGGTGTACGGCTGACGCTTCAACATCGACGTCAACGTCTTCGATGGGCACACATAGTTCGCCAGTATCAAAACAGACAGTGACAGGGAGTGATGTTCTCAGGCGAAAGGAGGCCCCAGCTGTTCGGGAATGATTGCAGGGTTGGTGTTTGATGGCAGCAGTGTCGTGGTTAGGGGTTGCATATGTGACGATATGAAGGCAGATCTTGTTGTGGTGGATGGTAATCTCACTGCTCAACGATACATTGATCAAATTCCGCGTCCGGTTGTGCTACAATTCCTACGTCAACACCGCGCCTACAGATCCTACCGTGGTGTACACTTCAACATCGACGTCAATGTCTTTGATGGGCACACATAGTTCACCAGTATTAAAACAGACAGTGACAGGGAGTGATGTTCTCAGGCGAAAGGAGGCCCCAGCTGTTCGGAAATGCTGACAGGGCTGGTGTCTACAGACTCCGTGGAGAAAGTTTTCTGTTTATAGGAAGTGGAACCGTTTGATGGCAGCGGTGTCGTGGTTAGGGGTTGCATATGTGACGATATGAAGGCTGTTCTTGTTGTGGTGGTTGGTAATCTCACTGCTCAACGATACATTGATCAAATTCCGCGTCCGGTTGTGCTACAATTCTTACGTCAACACCGTAACCGGATCATGTTCCAGCAGGACAACGCCCGTCCCCGTACAGCACGTATTGTCATGGATTTTCTACAGAGAAACAACGTCAACATACTTCCTTGCCCCCAGGTCACCTGACGTGTCAGCAATTAAACACTTGTGGGACCATATGGATTCGTGCTATAACCGTTGTTCCTGGAAACTGACGCCAGCTTGCCCAAGCCCTTCAAGTGGAATGGCGAAGGATCCTTGCCCAAGGTGTACGACGTCTGACGTTCTTAGCACGTCGTAGAGTTAGGGCTTGCATTGATGCCCACGGTGGGCATACCAGACACTGCCCACGTGTGTCCTTTTGTTTACATCTGTGATCGAATACTGGACACTTCATTCCTTCATTTTTACAGTAACTCAATGGACTTTTATCATTGCTACTCCGATGTTGCCCATACATCTGTTACTAGTATTAAAATTCACTGTCCTTTTTCACAATGGTGGTTCGTCGTTTTGTAGTGACAGTGATTTCGACTTGATATCGTTTCTTTTGCCCATTAGTTTATATTCTATACCAAGTATCCTTTGCCTGGGATAGTCTTTAGAAGGTTCCCAAGTCCGTGTTTTCATAAAACTTCCCTGGGATATAGTATGGAAAGTTCACCTGTTCCAGGCATGTTCTATGAAAACGCTCCCCTAGAATGTTTCATTATCCGAGGCATATTCAGTAGAAAGTTCCTTTGTCCAAGGGATATTCTATAAAAAGTTGCCCAGTTTTAGGGGTGTTCTTATAAAGGTTCCTTGTCTCCTGGATATTCTACAGAAACTTCATCTGTTCCTGGGATATGCTATGGCAAAGGTCCTTTTCCCAGAAATAATCTGCAGGAAATGTCCATGATAAGTACGGAAATGTTTGTTAGACATTGTAAACCAGAATTACGCAATGACCAAGCTTGTAGTTCTATTTTAATGCAAAGTTCCTCTTTATTGTAAATATTGTCCATAGGTATAAATATAATTTATATTTGGACACACTCCACACCTATAAGATCTGAGTTAATGTAATGCTGTTTCAGTGCATTCAGCAGTATAACCTCTCAGCTGGGACTTTCTCCAAATTATTCCCCTGTGTCAGTGATATTCAATTAAAACATAGATTTTCTACAGACAGTACCTCCAGCCCAAGGGTATGGATACACATGTCTTATTTCTAGAATATGCCCTCTTACCATCCGGCAGGCGATACCCAGTGCCACGTTTTAAAACTAATAGATTTAAAAACTCTTTTGTACCATCTAGTATTAGACTCCTAAATAATGGTTAGATTTTGTTTTACCTCAGCGAACTGAATGTTCTATGTACATGTATGTGTTATGTCTGTCTTATGTCTTATATTGCTATATGCGTCATGCATCGTATATTATTCTATACTTTCAAATGTAAAAAGAATTCCCTCCTGTGGGTAATAAAGTATTGTCATTGTCATTCTATAAAGAGTACCTCACTTGAGACATTTCCATATTTGAGTACAATCCACATACATGAATGTGATATATGATGAAACGTCAATCCACAAAAGTACTCTGTATGTTTCAGTGGAAGAAACTTGAAGAAAATTTCAACAACGCAATGTGACCTTCATCTTTATAGCTTTCATTGTTCAAAACGAATCATAGTATATGTGAAGCAAAGCGCACAGGTGGAAAAGTTAACGTTACACCGAACACTACAGAATAGAAAGGAGCAATAATTTTCTGCATCGTTATTTTTAATAATCATTTTATTGTGAAATTAAAGACAACATTGTTGGGATTGAGATGATTGAGGGTAATTGCTCTGTCGAGTTTATCTGTAGATATTATGACAATTCGTGATTTTGACATTAAAATCTGTTCCAAGAGGTAGTGAGAGTACACCATGTGCCTCTGAACACTGTCATAACCACACACTTACAACCTAGGTCGATTCCTATCCCCATCTCAAGCAAACCCACTTAAGCATAGCCAAACGTTAGACATTAAAAGCATAATAATCTGGAGTAAAGGAAAATCAAGAGTACAGGAAAGTGCAGAGGAAAATGCAGAAATGCAGGTGGCTGGTATGTCCTTTCCTTCATGGCAACGGCGCCTGCAAAATAAACATCGGACACCAAGTGAATCAGCGACTGGATTGATGTATCAGTACATGAACCGTATTGAAGCAAGAACATATGTCTAGATTATGGTTGAAGGCAGTAAATGGTACACAGTGCCAGTTTCATGGACCTAGACAAAGGCACGTTTTGTAAATCATAGCAATATAACCTTCTGCTTTGCGCTTTTGTTATAGAAGAAAATACTTATATACCTTATGCTCGGGTGATGGACACGGCCTGTTGTTTGAAAGTACCGAAGACAGTATACCTTCCGACTGTATCGTCAAGAGGGTATGTATTTCCCGCAGCGCTTGTCAGCTCCCATCTGGAAGAATTTAAAACATCTTAATGTGAAAGAGTTTCAACGATCAGCATTCAATACACTACAGGTTATGTCCGGGTTCATTTCTTGCCCTATACTTAACCTAGCGCCTGTTTCAGTTGGTATACAAGGCAGTAGCATCACTCATTAGCCACATCCAACTGATGGTCAGAACATATTGTGGGACATTAGGGGTTACTTTGTGTGATATTTTTTTATATACTTACCTTCCATGGATTACAATGGCTGACTGAGCTCTGTTCTGAAAGTTTTTCAAATCCGGTATGTCTGTAGAGACTGGTACACAGTCGCCAGTGAGGTTGGTATTGCTGTACAAGATAACTTTTATTTCTGGCTGAACGCTCTGAAATGAGAAAGCAGGTATTGATAGATAAGGACATCGCCAAGTTATCAATGTTCATACTTTTAGCCACTGGGTTGTCCTGGGTCAATATTCGTGTATTTACCTTTAGTCGTGGCAAAGCTTGGAATATTTACCATGACGTATTCTGAATCCTCACTCAAGAGATCACTGAGCTCATCATTTGTAGCTGAAGTTTTCAGCAATTTTTCAAATTAGACAAAGCAAAGAGATGGCTTTCACATCAAATGATCTTAAGGTGATGGCTCTTTATATAAATAGAGTGGCGGTGTGGTAGTCCAGTGGTTAAAAAGTCCGCTCGTCACGCTGAAGACCTGGGTTCGATTCCCCACATGGGTACCATGCGTGAAGCCCAATTCTGGTGTCCGCCGTGATATTGCTAGAATAGCTAAAACCAGCGTAAAACCATACTCACTCACTCAAATGAATAACGGTTATTGTTATTTGGTAATTTTATTGAAGGTGTTAACGCTGAAAATTGCCACTTTGCTGTTAAACAACATGTCTGTAAACCACACCCTTGTTATTCCTTTGGGTGATAAAATGAACAAGATCATGCGTGCTTTTTGTGTTTCTCATTTCCAACTTGAAGCAGTAAGAGAATGGCAAAAAAACAACAAAAAAACATAAATAAATAAAAATAAAAAATAAAAATGTAAAATAAAATAAAAGTAAAAAATGCATCAAACTTGATTGTCCAAATTGTGTACCTTACAATTAAATCTTTATATTAATATAATTATGTTGATGGAGTGTTTTGCCTCGAAAACATTTTTAATAGATGCAGATGAAGAAAGATCAAGCTGATATCTTTTTTTATGTAAGTGTTTTTAATCACATCATGGCATACACTTTCACAGTAGAGGGGAAAATGGAAATCAGAAACCTTTTACTTTTTTTATATCCGAATTCATAGTTGGCGCGAGGAAGATGGGAAACACACAGAGAAAGAAATGTAGAAAATATTGGACAATTCAGCGTTTTTGTAGAAACACAACTTAGATATTGCTAGTTTAAGATTAGGGATCCAACCATACCATGTTGCTGCAGATATCTGGAACTTTCAAACCTGAAAAAGAAACATGATATAATTACCACGTGTCAAAAAGGTAAATGACACATGGAGTCCAACATACATGGGGTGAGCACCAGAATAACCCTTGCTCAAACCCTCTCGTGGGGATGTCAATGTAATAAGAAAACCATCGATAATAACTTTTGGTTCTGACCAGGCTAGCTATTCTCGAAACGTTCGTAGCCGTACGAACTTCTTAAGCTTATTCTTTACACATTCGCTACGATCAAAGTTAAGAATTCTTAGGGCTACGAACGTTTCAAGAATAAGGGCCCTGGCTAGCTATTCTCGAAACGTTCGAAGCCGTACGAACTTCTTAAGCTTATTCTTTACACATTGGCTACGATCAAAGTTAAGAATTCTTAGGGCTACGAACGTTTCAAGAATAAGGGCCCTGGCTAGCTATTCTCGAAACCTTCGTAACCTTACGAACTTCTTAAGCCCATTCTTAACAAACTGACTACTATCAAAGTTAAGAATTCTTAGGGATACGAACGTTTCGAGAGTAAGGGCCCTGGTTCTTACCCATAAAGTTGCATGTTTTTTCATTTTCTGACCAACTTCTAGAACGTCAAGCACGCAACTGTCAATGCATTGACTGTTGGACATCGGATTTCCAGAACGGCTCTAGGGTATTGATAGACAAGTACGAGGTTTAATGCATGCAAATATAGGGCAAGGTTTTCATGAGTTAGATCTCATGATTCAGGTTGTGTATCATTTGCAAATATTATCAAATGATGGATAAGAACATTGGAATATTTTTTTTGTTTCACTATCAGTAGTAAAATATCTTTCAGATTCCAGCCTAACCAACCTCTTATTTAATAGGTTCACACACAAAACTAACTTTCATGTTAACTGTGCCAATTGTCATGGTAACTCAGGCTCTCTTAAAGTATGGTTCTGTACACAGAGTTCCACAAGACATACGCACTGAGCAATATCAGACAATATCTACATTTCACCCAATCAGAGGCTTCGTTCTGTTGTCATGGCACATCTTTGTAATATATTACTTCTGAATATCTTGGGTTAGAGGAACCAGGAGACATACACTGAAACAATACGTGTTTAGTGTGTAAATGTTTTGTTACATTTTACACAACACTGCTCATGAACTATACGACATACATTTAGTTAGATCGCCTACAGCTGTTAATGACTGAGTGTTAACACTAATAACTTGCATTGTAAGAGAATGCTAAAACATATATAATGTGAAAAAACTTCTAGGTAATAGGATTATGGACGCAATGTTGTAACTATTTTTATGGTACACTCGGTTATCATGCACAATTTGTATGTTTATTGTCATAGTTCTGCTGTTCAGTGACATATAAACTACCGGGCAAAAGAAACTTATCACTTTTCAAGTAATTGTATCAAAACCACAAAAGAACCGCCGGTACAGGTTTTGACCCAAACAGAAAACATTCACCAAAACTCAGCATGGTCCCGATAACAACGCAACTGTCCAAACACTTCGTGTGAATCGTGCATTTTTCGAAACGTTTGCGGAGTTTTACCAATGCCTCCAACTGAATAGAATTCATGACGCAATGTTGTAACTTTTTATGGCACACTTTTTGAACACCGCACTCAGCAATATTCCAGCTATATTACAAGTCATCAAGTCTGGGCCAGACAATCCAGTAATCAAAACTCATGTTGTGAATATATGTTTTACATATGTTGCTGTTGTGAACTTAAGCACCCTGTATGTATATATACGTCCCATCACTTAAAACACTCACTATATGTTATGCATGTATATATGGTTACATCGAAGATTGACTTCTCCACCAACTTGGGGGGAACCAACTGCAAACCTTATGCAAATGAATTGCACGAGGATCATGCATCTAATTGCTGTAAAGTATATGCAAATATCGTGCATGTGAACAGCTGCGTTTTGGTGTAAAGTTTCGTTAAGAATTCGCCAATTTTCACTGATATTTATCATTTATTAAACTCATGATAATACTCTTTTCAACGTTACGACATTATTTTACAATACATAAGTTCCTGTGTAAACAGTACCTTTAAACAGTATCGAATATTTTGCAAAATGTAGTTTAGAACAGTTGCCTGGAGTAAGTGGCTATATTTACACTTGTGAGTCTAAACTTTTGATGGGAAGTATATGTTGCATTCATGTTGTATTTGGGCCTATGGACTTTATACTGAAAAATCTTCTTTTAATACATCTCATCTTGTGTTATTTCGGCAATGCAATCACCGTTAAATGTTCAAAACAAAAAGTCGAAAATGCGACTTCGCGACACATGAAAATTATCTATCTCTCATTATCTAATCCATTAAGGAAGTGAAAATGCAATAACGTGAAGTATCTTCTGTTACATTTACTTCATCTGGAGGCGGTTCACGAGTCAGCCCGGTTCCCTGGGCAGCGTTACAGAATTGTATCGTTTGTTTCCACGCACATCAATATGGCAAGAACTGAAGCCGAATGTTGCCACTTTTGCAGCATGAATTATGTTTTGCAATAGAAATATCTCGTTGCTTCCACTATTTTTTAGTTGTTTCAAGTTTCTTTAAAAACTTCAACTTTCGTGTATTTTGTCGTTGCTTCCATTATTTTCCCGGTATTTCGATTATTTTCTGGTTAGTTCCCGATTTTGGAAAGAAACTTGAAGTAACGAGAATATAATGGAAGCAACGAGAAAATATTCTAATTTTCATGAACAACTTTCCATCATTTCAAACTAAGTAAGAGTCATGTAGTTGCAAATCAATTTCTTGCCCCATTCTTCATTAAAGTAAATTATACTTACACAAAATTATATTTTACAAGATTACATTTGACAACATTGAACATTGTTTCTACTACTGGTAGTGATCATGTTATGTTTCTAGATTCCGGTCACCTAATATTTCATTATCATTGCACATAAAGGTACACTTAGTTACTTAATATTTAACTTTACTTTGGCTACACTTGGCTACACTCAGCTACACTCAGCTACACTCAGCTGCACTCAGCTACACTCAGCTGCACTCAGCTACACTCAGCTACACTCAGCTGCTTGTTGTTTAAGTCTGATAAGGATTTTGTTTACGGCGCAAATGGACTTTAAAGATGACACAGGACACTTTGGTATTACATAACAAATTCTAATAACTCTAATAGATGGCTATATTTTTGTGTGTAAAATACAAACTTTTCAATTCACATTTTTTAAAAATTCAACAATGTTGATTACAAGCACAACTCTAAGGGACTGATTAAATGAGCATAAGGACAAAGCTATGAAGAAGAATCATACTTACCAAAGTTTGTTGATCGTCGTATCTTGTCTGTTGTCAGAGCCTGGGTAGCGAACACATGTCTCCAGCAAGATTTATAGTGGCTTGCATCCGGTATCAAGTTCCGTTATCCACCCACGGATTTATGCGGTTGACCAATCGTAGTAGGTCTAAGTCAGTGGCCTTGAATCCGGGTACTTATGTGGTTAACCAATCTTGGTGGTTCTGATTCTATGGCTTGAGTGGAGGTAGCAGCACGGACTTGTGTGTTTGATCAGTGGTAGCTGGTCATATTTAGGTCTATAATCTTGAGGAACGATAGTGCGTGGGTTAAAGTGCCCGTGTAACTTTTTACGTGCACCTAATTTCACATCCGTGGAGATATGTGACATATGTCAAGGTCATCAATAACGTGTATAAACATTGAAGACATTTTCATGGGAGAGCAAGATAAAGCAAACGGCAAATCAAATGAAAATAATTTTCTATATTTTCTACCAGCCATTCTAGGTGCATTTACATGTCAGCACTGAAGGGATGTGATATGGTTCTGGCCACTATATCCCTCTGAGACAAATGCTGGAGAACTATGATATGCTATTGTTGCAACACAATTAGACAATTAGGATTGTATGTACCAGGATTTAAAATATTCTATCACAACAGAACAACGGACAGTAATTAAAATTCAGGAGGAATACTGGCAGCGCTCAGAACTTATATCACAAGTCACTTAAAAAGTTACAGCGTGAATCGAAATATTCTCTGTATTATCTGGTTTGAAACATCATGTTAGTTTTTACATGTGACACACTATGGACAAAATGACACAGTGTATATCGCTATAGCATATATACCCAACGATCACGATATCACACATACAAAATGACACAGTGTATATCGTGATAAATTATATATCCAACGATCACGATATCACACATACAAAATGACACAGTGGATATCGTTATAACATATATACCCAACGATCACGATATCACACATACAAAATGACACACTGTATATCGTTATTACATATATACCCAACGATCACGAAATCACACATGCAAAATGACACCGTGTATACCGTTATAACATATATACCCAACGATCACGATATCACACATACAAAATGACACAGTGTATATCGTTATAACATATATACCCAACGATTACGATATCACACATGCAAAATGACACAGTGGATATCGTTATAACATATATACCCAACGATCACGATATCACACATACAAAATGACACAGTGTATATCGTTGTAACATATCTACCCAACGATCACGATATCACACATGCAAAATGACACAGTGTATATCGTTATAACATATATACCCAAAGATCACGATATCACACATGCAAAATGACCCAGTGTATATCGTTTATAACATATATACCCAACGATCACGATATCACACATACAAAATGACACAGTGTATATCGTTATAACATATATACCCAACGATCACGATAACACACATGCAAAATGACACAGTGTATATCGTTGTAACATATATACCCAACGATCACGATATCACACATACAAAATGACACAGTGTATATCGTTATAACATATATACCCAACGATCACGATATCACACATGCAAAATGACACAGTGTATATCGTTATAACATATATACCCACGATCACGATATCACACATACAAAATGACACAGTGTATATCGTTAGAACATAAATACTCAACGATCATGATATCACACATACAAAATGACACAGTGTATATCGTTATAACATATATACCCAACGATCACGATATCACACATACAAGATGACACAGTGTATATGGCTATAGCATATTTACCCAAGGATCACGATATCACACAAACACAACTTTCTCGGAGAAAAATTCTGAACTCTCAACTAAATCTAAATCTATACTAATTGTTGCTGACATAAACTCACTTACAGGTGTTTACGAGACTATGTTACTGTCGAGTATGATATTGTTAATGAACATCTATTACCTGATGAAATATGTAATTTCAATAACGATGCTGAAAAACTAGAATCGGCTGATATCTCGCTTGTAAGATTTAATCGGGACAAATGCAAAGTTAATTCACACAGATAAAATGTTCTTGAACTCTGTTATAACATTGTACATTGTCAACTTCAGAATTGGAGCAGACAAGGATATTTGTGAGGTAAGAATCTACAACAAAACGCCCTATGCAATAAACAAGTCATTATTGATTCACTAACGTCTAAGTATTTGTTGATTTGGAAGAAAACATATACAAGTTAAACATTGTACTACTATTGGAAAATCAGTATCCAGTTATTAAAAACCAATTAATTGACATTACAACAGAACTAATTAGCATGGTATATCACTGGTTTATGTCATGTACGTACACGCATGAAACGAATTAAGGATTTAGGATTGGATACGAGTTTCGTGGTAGTCAAAACATTTGTCTCTTGTCTGCGCGGAAAACTACAAAAGAGAGCATAAATATACTTACCATATGTTTAAAACAATTGGCAGCACTGACACGAATGCATATTCTTTCAATATTTTAATCTTAAAAACGAACAGGCATTGTCCCTCTTGTAGTAAATACGTCATAATGCACAATCAATATTTAAACAAAGCGCGACATTTCATTAAAATGTTACGTTGTCGCATTGTCGCGTTTGTAGTAAATACGTCATAATAAATGCTATCATCAATATTTTAACAAAGCGCAACAAACGCGACAATGCGACAATGGGCCATTTCATCAAATGTCGCATTGTTGCATTGTCGCGTTTGTAGTAAATACGTCATATTATATAGAATGATCAATATTTTAACAAAGCGCGAAAACGCACTTTTATTAGTTACGGCTGATTTAAAAATATATAACAAACTTGAATATTTTCGAAGTTTAAGCGGGGCAGAAATACCCAGGGATCGAACTCAGAACAATGATAAATGAGCTTACATCTCCCGCTGAGATACCATTCAACACCTATATCATTATGCTTAATTACTGGTTTGATGAAAATTAACATGGAAACATAGGTCGTAGCAAGTCCAGGATTAAATATCACATAGGATTCAAAAAGACTTGAAAAAGATACTTCAGAGACTTGAAAATACAGACTTGACGACACATTATTGTGACGAAATACCTCGCTAATTTACCAAGCTCCCTAAACCTAGTTTCATTGAAAAAGATATCAAGAAAGTGAGTAAGTGAGTTCCCAAGGATCCGTATACGCCACTTTGCAAAGCTATTTAATCGTGCGATATATCATAATGATGACAGTCCATTTGTATGGCGTTTTTTTCAACACAGACTATAACGTTCAAAGCCCTTTATTACTTTGTGAATTCTCAGTCCCAACGAGAGTATACGACCCAAGTTGTCTATGTAGTGCTAGAGGGTTAAGTCATATTATCATGACATTGTACCTGGTATCCATCCACTGCTGGCTGAACAGAGGCACATTTCGAACAAATTCACTCTACCAGAGAGACATCTGTGTATGTGTGTGTGCATCTGTGCGGGACAGTGCCGTCCCCAGAAACCCTCCTATAAGCCAAAGTGTCAAACATGGTCATCTATCCAAGGACTTCACCTGATGTTTATGCCGATGTGGCCAGAGTTTTAACGCCGCCTTGAACAATACTTCAGTGTTTCACAGCCTGTCAGCTTGATATTATTGGAGGAATGAGGAATGTGAATGGTGCTGGGATTCGAACCTATGATCATAGTTTTCTGTTGCTACTGAGAGACTCAACTCTGTACAGCAAATTGCCCCAACCGCACACCTCCCATTACAAGCCACATCCATGACAATCAACCTCCCATCACTGACACCTCTTAAGAATCCACCCTACACCAACTGCCAAAAAACACTGATAAACACACTGGTGGCCAGACCCGACTGATACCCTTGAAGGGATAACATGGCTTGCCAGTTTTTGTAGATCGATGCCGATGATATTGATTACCGCACTCAGCAATAATTCAGCTATATCTGGGCGTTTTGCAGCCACGTGTGTGTGATGAAAACTTTTAGGAAGTTGTTCAAAATGTGTTATGTCCAGTCTCATGGTGTTGATCACTGGATTGTCTGGTCCAACCTCGATTATTTACCAAGCGCCGCCATGTAGCTGGGATATTGCTGAGTGCGGCGTTAAACAACAACCAAACCAAGTTACACCCCCGCACTGTCCTTCATTTAGTTGTTAGGATATCCTTGACCCGACGTCAATGAGACACTCCACGATTGGTCAACCGCATAAATCCATAGGCGGATAACGGATGTTCATACCCGGATTCAAGCCACTATAAAGCTTGCTGGAGACATGTGTTAGCTACCCCAGCTCTGGCAACAGACAAGATACGACGATCAACAAACCTTGGTAAGTATGATTTTCTGTATAATGTTGTGCTTATACTCATTTATTCAGTCCCATAAACTTGTTGCTGTCCTCGTCTTCTTAACCTGTAGAAAAATATGTACTGAAAATTCTATGGTATTTAAATAAAAGATAAAACCAGTTATTACATGTATTAGTATTTGTTATGCAATACAAAATAAAGTCTATCTCATCTTTACAGTCCGTTTGGGCGGTACTTAATCACCTTGGCAGTCTTAGTAAAACTAAATAGACCCGTGAAGAACCGGGTTAGAATGGGTCTTCAACAACCCATACTTGTAAAAAGAGACTATCGGGATCGGGTGGTCAGGCTTGCTGACTTGGTTCATACATGTCATCGTATCCCAAATGCTCAGATCGATGGTCATGCTGTTGATCACTGGATTGTCTGGTCCAGACTCGATTATTCACAGACCGCAGCCATATAGCTGGAATATTGCTGAGTGCGGCGTTAAACAACAGGCAAACCAAACCAAAGTAAAGTTATATAACAAGTAACTAAGTGTACCTTTATGTGCAATGATAATGAAATATTAGGTGACCGGAATGGAGAAAAATAGAACATTATTACAACCAGTATAGAAACAATGTTCATTGTTGTCAAATGTAATCTTGTAAAACGTAATTCACAATGAACGTCAATTGTTGTTGTAGTACCATTATTGTGAGAAAAGGGATTGCGTTATACTGTACGCTCTGAAAATCTCGAACCATGAAAACAATGAATGATACGGGATGCACATGGTCCTTTCCACAGCCCACATTGTCTAAATGTAAGGAAACTGTACATATGACTTATTGCATAATTATGAAAATAGTAATTGTGTATCGCACAACTATGTTTTATAAATTGAAAAGCTAAATCTAATTAACACATAATATTCAACAATCAATATAACAATAAACAATAAAAGTCTAATTTCTCCTGACACTGAATATATTTACGAGTCGCACATTAGACAACATGTGAGCATGCTGCACATTTGTTTTATTTCGGTTTAGTGAACGCTTCACCCAAAACCAATTTGTTGTTGTAAGAGGCCAAGAATCTAAGAATACTGTCTTGGATAGGATATCGAAGCAATATAGTACACTGCAAACAAATAAAATGACTTTCTGAATACTGGACAAGAAGATGGGTTTACATTATCAGCTTTAACAACAGCATATGGCATTGCATCATTATTCACAAACACCGTTCCTTGGATATTTCCTGTACAGCTTTGTCTCCTTCGTCAGGTGAAAAATCGAAATAATGAAATAAACAAAGTATCAACCCCAATGAGACGGAATTGCCTAGTTCATTTTTTAAAACTGACTGGATTGTTTTATTACTTCGACCCTTAAATATGAGAGAACACGGGTGCACCTCATGTATAAAAGTGCCTCAATTTGCTGTAAAAAGTTGCGTTCCAGGGAACACCAGAAACCTGTTCGCTGTAATCCGGATTCACACCGAATATTCTATTCTATGTTTGTCAGAACCATTCATCGCAACCTCTTGAGAAAAAATGCTTCACACCTATTTACAGCTTGTAACAAGGTAACGCCAATTTAGCAACAGCTGAGTGAGTTGGCTCAACGATAAACTAGATAAACTTTTTTTACTCATCCTCTCTAGACAACACATTCTCCTCGGATTTTCTCACAGAAACAATGATCCAATTAACGTAATCATAATACTTTCCAAATATATACTGTTCAAATAGAAAAACCGGACAAAGAAAGTTATCACCGACTTTCACTTGATCTAAACATAGAAACAAAGACGTATGTGAGATTTATGATAATTATTCTACAAACAGAAATCCTTTTTCAATAATTTGACTGAAAGTTTATTGTAACCCTACTCTTGCATTTGCTGCAATTCATAAAGAAAGAATCAAGGGATCAAAATTACAAAATACTCAAACCAGAGTTCATTCAGAAAGTACATAAAGAGTTACATAATGAGACAGGTGTGAGGGAACACGTCACAAATGGCTAGTGTGGCCACCCTACACGCCAACACACGTCTCTTCATTGGCGTCGTCAGTCAACGGATGACGTCAGCAGGAATCATGTTCTATAAGTCCAAGAGAGTCTGTTCAAGTTCCTGTCGGTTCGCTGGAGGCGGTACACGCTGCCTCAGCTGACGAACAACATGATCCCAGGTATATCCAATGGGGTTCATGTCTGGAGAACGCTTTAGCAGGTATTCTCGAACAACTCTGGCGGTGTGAGGCCTTGTTGTTGTGCTGCAAAATGACCCCTCTTGGCTGTTGTCGAATAAAGGGCATCACAAAAGGTCTCAACGCTTCATTCCTGAATTGACCATGCCCAGTCATTCAGATTTCCTCAGACTTTTGGGGCAGCTGCGTTGTTAAAGGGACCATGTTGCGTTTTTGGGAATGTTTTCTGCTTGGGTTCAAACCACCAGCTTTGTTTATTTTCATACAATTGCTTTAAAAGTGATAAGTTTCTTTCTTTTGATAGTTTATATGTCACTGAATGCAGAACTATGACAATAAACAGATAAATTGTGTTTAATAACCTAGTGTGCCATCAGAAAAGTTACAACATAACGGTCTCTTCACATTATATATGTTTTTTAGCACTCTTTTACTGTGCAAGTTGTCAGTGTTAACACTCAGTCATTAACAGATGTAGGCGATCTAACTAAACGTATGTCGTATAGTTCATATGAGTAGTGTTGTGTGTAAATGCAAACACAAAGTATTTAAACATTAGCACAATTGGCTCAGTTAACATGAAAGTTGGTGTTGTGTGTGAACCTATTAAATAAGAGTTTGGTTAGGCTGGAATCTGAAAGATATTTTACTACTGATAGTGAAACCGAAATAGGTTCCAATGTTCTTATCCATCATTTGATAATATTTGCAAATGATACACAACCTGAATCATGAGATCTAACTCATGAAAACTTTGCCCTATATTTGCATGCATTTAACCTCGTACTTGTCTATCAATACCCTTGAGCCGTTCTGGAAATCCGTTGTCCAACACGACATTGACATCCCCTAATGAGAGGGTTTGAGGAAGGGTTACTTGGTGCTTCACTCCATGTATATTGGACTCCATGTGTCATTCACCTTCTTGAAATGTGGTAATTATATGATGTTTCTTTTCCAGGTTTGAAAGTTCCAGATATCTGCAGCAACATGGTATGGTTGGATCCCCTAATCCTAAACTAGCAACATCTACTGTATTGCTACAAAACGTTCAATTGTCCATTTTATTTTATTTTTTCTCTGTATTTCCCATCCTCCTCGCGACAGCCCAAAGTTCCTGACATAAAATAGTAAAACGTTTTCTGATCTCAAATGCGATAAAACAAAGTATACTCTTACCCTTGCATATAACAGAAACATAAAATTGATGTTTCTTCATCTACATATATTAAAAACTGTTTCTGAGGCAAAGAGACACGGTATACTTCATAAATTAATTCAAACATTGAAAATAAAGTAAGGTTCCAAATTAGTGCAAAACAGTGTGTGTTATTTATCACTTATATATTTTCTTGGCCCGTCCGCTCTCTTGTTTTTTCAAGTTGGAAATGAAACACACAAAAATACAGATGGTCTTGCTCATGTAGTCACCCTACAGTTTATCAAGAGCGGGGTTGTTTAGCAGTAAGGTGGCAGTTTTCAGCGTTAACACACTGAATGAAAAAGGTTTTGTTGCTTTTATTCATCTGAGTGAGTGTGTATTTATACGCTGCTTTTAGCAATGACATCAAAATATCAACAGCATGGGACACCAGAAATGGGCTTCAAACTTTGTACCGTGTGGGGAATCAGAACCCGGGTCTTCGGCGTGACGAGCAGATGCTTTAACCATTAGACTACCCCGCGCCCCTTAAGATATTAGTCTGTGAAAACCATCTGCTTTTGTGTAATTTGAAAAACAAAGCAGGCAACAGAAAGACTAGATGTAATTGCTCCCAACCTGTAGCTACAGATGATGAGCTCGGTAATGTCTGGAGGAAGGATTCAGAATACATCTTTTTGATTCACACTTCAGAAACTGATGAATAATAACAACTTATACCGAAACGTCGAATCATAATGTAATAAAGAAGTTGTCATCCTTAACGTATCTTACCTTTCTTATATTCAGAATTCATGTTGGTAAATAGTCGAAGCTATGTCACAACAAAAGGTAAATACGAATCTGGACCCGGAAATCCAGTGACGTAATGATGTATGGACATTTTTCTAACTGAAAGCAATGGCGACATTTTGATCTATCTATACCTGTTTTATCATTTCAGAGCATTCAACCACAAATAAACGTTATCTTGTACAGCAATGCCAACCTCACTGGCGACTGTTTACCAGTATCTAAAGACATAGCGGATTTGAACATCTTCAAGAACAGGGCTCAGTCAGCCATTGTAGTCCATGGAAGGTAAGTATATATTTATATATATTCTCACACAAAGTAACCCATAATGTCCCACAATATATACTGACCATCAGTTGGATGTGGCCGATGAGTGATGCTACTGCCTTCTACACGCAAACAGGAGCTTGTAGAAGGTATGGGGCAAGTAATGAACCTGGACATAGCCCGAAGTGGTGGTTACCCTGTGTGGCACTTGAGTCTGTCACACATAATTGATTACAAGTGCCACACAGGGAAATTGTGTGGAGGGCATGTACCACACAGGGACAATTTCTTTAAGAGGCATTTTAAAAGTTGTATAGATGAAGGAAAAACAAGTTCTATGGATAGTCAACCTCTTTATTGCAATGAGTCGCGATGTTTCGTGTAGGTACTAGCACTGTTATCAAGCAAGTGGTTTTCCTTCACACAGGGACAGCTCACTATTTCAGTTAATTAGCTGTAGTGAGGTGTGAACTCATGTGTGGAGTACAGCATGTGTGAGAGAGACATTCAGTCATACCCGAACAATATTTCATTTTTTCAATATTTACATTTTGAACAATATTTCTCCAAGTTTTAATGAGTAAACTTCAGTATTTTTTGTTTATATGGTATTCAAACTCGGTTGAGATTGATAGATGTTTATCAATGCAATGTAGTAAAATGCATGAACATTGTTCTGTTTCTCGTCTTTATAAATACTTACGTGAATAGTACTAAATCATTGGTGTTATTGCTATCTAATAAGGTTAATCAAAGGTGTTAATGATTTAGCCCTGATCAATGAGTTACGCCTTGCTGCACACATGCGCTATAGATGGACATAACAAACAATCAAGTGCCACACAGAAAATCTTCACCCAGATGAATTAATTTGCCGACTGTTCATCAAGGAAGCAAAAATGATGTTCTGAAGTTTTCTACCGTTTTAATTTCTTCTAGTTGGCAGCTAGCAAGCGCTTCGGGACATATATTCTCTTTCGAAGGGTACCGGAACATATTCTGACCTTGGTACTTTCAAACAAAAGGCCGTCTCCATCACCCGAGTGTAAGGTATATATATTTTCTTCTATAAAAAGCTTACCACAGGTATTAGATTTCGAAACTCTCTTAGCGCTAAGATAGTCGTAAGTGCCATACATTAACATTAAATTACGACTACCTTTAGCGGTAAAGAGAGCTTCGAAAATCTAGGCCCTGAAGGTTATATTGATATAATGAATCCAAACGCTTATTCAGTGAGTGTCCGATGTTTATTTTGCAGGCGCCGTTGCCATGAAGGAGACCCTCCCGACAAAGGGACATACCAGCCACCTGCA
The DNA here is from genome assembly GCF_003918875.1 of Haliotis rubra. NCBI lineage: Eukaryota > Metazoa > Mollusca > Gastropoda > Lepetellida > Haliotidae > Haliotis > Haliotis rubra. The sequence continues at coordinate 191,709 of NW_025765319.1, forward strand.
TTTCTGCATTTTCGTCTGCGATTTCCTGTACTCTTGATTTTCCTTTACTCCAGATTGTTATGCTTTTAATGTCTAATGTTTAGCTATGCTTAAGTGGGTTTGCTTTAAGGTGGGGATAGGAACCGACGTAGGTTGTAAGTGTGTGGTTATTACGGTGTTCAGAGACAAATGGGTTTACTCTCACCGCCTCTTGGTACAGTTCGTCAAAATCACGAATAGTCATAATATCTACAGATAAACTAACTCGACAGAGCAATTACATCATCTTAATCCAACAATGTTGTCTTTAATTTTACAGTAAAATGATTATAAATAAATACGATGCAGAAAAATTGTGCTCATTTCTATTCTGAAGTTCTTGGTGTAACATTAACTTTACCACCTGTGCAATTGTTTCACAAAGCTATGTTCATTCTGGAACAATGAATGCTAACAGGATGAAGGTCACATTGTTGACATTATGCCTCAAGTTGAAGTAGCTGTAATGATATTTGAAATGTATCAGGCTAGATAAGGAGCAGTCCGTTTTAACTCGCCTTCATATTTTATGATGAATTTTCTGCTCCTGAGTTTTGTCCAAGTACGTGGCTTGGCGTATAATATATGTTATTTGACTCTATATAGAGTCAGTAAGGAATAGGAAAAACCGAGACAAACTGTGACTCCTTTCGTTGTTGAAAATAAACATTTGATGAAATTGAACGTTTCTTGTGTGTTTGTATATGTGCACATGAAGTATGACGGTGTCTTTGTCTGTTACAAATGAACACAAATCTGGGACTTCCAACTATGTGTATGTCATTGTTTGTTTTGTTCAACACCGCAATCAGTAATATGCCATCCACATTGCGGCTGTCAGTAAGTACTTGAGTCATGACCAGACAATGCAATGATCACCATCATGAGCGCTATCCACGCATTTGGGAACCGATGACATGCGTCAACCAAGTCAGCGAGCCTGACCACCCGATTCCGTTAGTCGCCCCTATTACAAAAAGCATGGGTTGGTGAAGACCAATTCTAACCCGGATCTTCTCCGTTTAAAGGTACACAACTCTAGCGCTGGTACAGTTAACAACTATGTGACTAATGTCGTTCCACCAGATGAGTGATAACAAGACTACAGACTGGCGACATCTTATTCATTTCACGAAATGACTGATTTCAATAATCTGTCTGTAACATATACGTCTGTGGATAAACTTTATGTTATAATGATGTGTGGTCTTGTGTATGTAGGTGTTTGGTCTGACCTTAGGCAAGTGTGTTTGGTCAAAATTGCTGCTATTCTCCCAGCAAGAAAACGTCATATGACTATTAACCTTCTAGCGCCTCATAAGCAGCTTGGGTTTTTCGGGGTAATAATGTCCATTATGCTTACACAAGCCCCGTGCAGTGTGGATTTCAGTGCTATTTTGGCCTTGTTATTTCCCACCACTATACGTCCAATTGTAATAAATTTAGTGAGACTTTCTAACACCTTCTCAGTGCACTTCAGCAATACCACAAACACATTATCTTAACACGATGGGGTGGGTCGTCCTTTTCTACCCACCTTCGCCATGTTTGTGGTTGTGACTCAGTTGTCGTTGTGTCATCATGGAAAAAAATGACAATTACAAAGTTCTCAAAACCAACAAACCCAACCTTTTACTATATCAATAGAAACTATTTACATCATGGCAAATATGCGGGCCTCCCTTTGAAATGCCTCGCTTGCATCTTAAGTTCCAAGTTATTATTATAGGATATCTATATAGCGCACATATCCAGGCAACTAGTGCATGCTCAAGGCGCTGGTCCTTTTTCCCCTCCAACATTTGATGTCATCTAAAAGGCACATCGTATTATCAATCTCAACTCCCTGGGGAGTATACAACTCTTGCAGCCACTAGGCGCACCGAGTTATTGTGGCTTCTCATCCTAACGATGTCCAACTCCTCGATGTCCAACTCCTCGATGCTCTTGGTGCCATAGGTTTGGTACCACCTAATCTCTTGACTGAAATTGGAAGAGTATTCGGATTTGCTGTCAAGGAGACAGGCCTTCTGGCACTCTAGTTAATGCATAAGGCTGCAGACCTTTACATGCCCCGAAAGGTTTTTGGTGGGTTTGACTAGGCAGCGCTTCCCGGGAGAAGTCCCATAAGGCGTCTGGGCTGCGTGCTGTATCAGGAACACAGCCCTTCTGACACTTCTAGGTAATGCGTAAGGCTGCAGTCTTTGTGGGAGTCTTCACTTCCTCCGAAATGAGGTTCGACATTCGGTTTGTAGAACGTTCTCGGGCAGGGGGGATGGACTTATATAAAAGTCCCGTCCCGTACTTTTAACTAACGAGCAACAGAAACGAAATAAAATTTATTTTGATAATTCGAACTCAAATTTTGTAGGTAGTTATGAGCTTAAAACAATCGCCACAATGCTTTCCTAACATTTGTCACGAAAAATGTTGTGTTTGGGCGAACAGTATCACCGCAACAAGTCTTGAAACACGAAAATCTTGTGAACGGACGTGCATCTTTGGGTTATGAGCGTGCACGCAAACCTTCCTCGACATCAGACCTTCAAGTCAACTTTAGCGACCATGCCCTGATTATCGCAGTAATCCAGAAATCGAGCAATTGGAATGGTACAGATGGGGCCTTGTGCTGTCATCACGAGGCTGATCACCCGCTACAGGCAAACAGGATGGACAGTAGACAGGCCCATAGGGTGTAAGACCTCGTGTCACCACCCCAACGAAGACTGCTACTTACGTATCCTGCATCTGAGAAACCGTTTCACACCTGTGACGTCATCAGCAGCGAATGGGCTTCGACATCCTATCAGTCGGCGAATAGCAGCTTGATGACTCCAGACAATACGGTATCCAGCGCCTACAGATCTTACCGTGGTAAGATCGACGTCAACGTCTTCGATGGGCACACATAGTTCGCCAGTCTCAAAACAGACAGTGACAGGGAGTGATGTTCTCAGGCGAAAAGGATGCCCCAGCTGTTCGAATGATTGCAGGGCTGGTGTTTGATGGCAGCGATACGTGGTTAGAGGGCTGCATGTGACGATATGAAGGCAGACCTTGTTGTGGTGGATGGTAATCTCACTCTGTTCAACGATACATTGATCAAATTCCGCCCGTTGTGCTACAATTCCTACGTCAACACCTTTAACCGATCATGTTCCAGCAGGACAACGCCCGTCCCCGTACAGCACGTATTGTCATGGATTTTCTACAGAGAAACAACGTTAACGTACTTCCTTGGTCCCCAGGTCACCTGGACATGTCACCACTAAAACACCTGTGGGACCATATGGATTCGTGCTATAACCGTTGTTCCTTGAAAACCGACGCCAGCTTGCCCAAACCCTTCAAATTGGAATGGCGAAGGATTCCTTGGTTCTCAAGGTGTACGACGTCTGATGTTCTCAGCACGTCGTAGAGTTAGGAGCTTGCATTGATGCCCGCTAATAGTGCGTACCAGACACCGCCCACGTGTGTTCTTTTGTTTACATCTGTGATCGAATACTGGACACTTTATATTCCTTCATTAGTACAGTAGCTCAATGGACTTTTATTATTGCTACTCTGATGTTTGCCCAACACTCCGTTATTAAAATTCACTGTCCTTTTCACAATGGTGGTTTTAAAATACGCTTTGTAATGACGAGTGATTTACGACTCTGATATCGTTTCTTTTGCCCGTTAGTTTATATATTCTATACCAAGTACCCTTTTGCCTGGGATATTATTCTTTAGAAGGTTCCTCAGTCCGTGTTTTCATAAAACCTCCCTGGGGATATAGTATATGGAAAGTTCACCTGTTCCAGGCATGTTCTATAAAAAGCCTTCCTAGAGATGTTTCTTACGGTCCTCGGAGGCATATTTGAACAGAAAGCAGGGTCCTATGTCCGGAGGGGTATTCCCATAAAAAGCGCCTCAGTTTTAGGGGTGCCTCATAAAAGGTTCCTTTGATACTCCTGATATTCTTGGCTAGAAAATGCACATCTGTTCCTGTGATATGTTATGGCAAAGGTCCTTTCCCACAAATAATCTGCAGGAAATGTCCATGATAAGCACGCAGTAGTTTTGGTAGACATTGTAAACCAGAACCTAAGCAATGACCAAGCTTGTAGTTCTATTTTAATGCAAAGTTCCTCTTTATTGTAAATATTATCCATAGGTATAAGAAACCTATAATTTATATTTGGACACATTCCACACCTATAAGATCTGAGTTAACGTAATGCTGTTTCAGTGCATTCCAAGCAGTATAAATTCTCAGCTGGGACTTTCTCCAAATTATTCCCCTGTGTCAGTGATATTCCAATTAAAACAAAGATTTTCTACAGACAGTGCCTCCAGCCCGCGGTTATGGATATTCATGTCTTATTTCTAGAATATGCCCTCTGTTACCATCCGGCCGGCGATACTCAGTGCCACGTTTTAAAACTAATAGATTTAAAAACTCTTTTGTACCATCTAGTATTAGACTCCTAAATAATTGTTAGATTTTATTTCGGATTCTTTGCATGAACTGTATGTTCTATGTACATGTATGTAAGTATGTCTGTCTTATGTCTTATATTGCTATATGTGCCATGCATCGTATATTATTCTATACTTTCAAAATGTAAAAGGAATTCCCTCCTGTGGGTAATAAAGTACTGTCATTTGACAATTCTGGCAAAAGAGTACCTCGCTTTATAATAATTTCACAGCTTTGAGTATTGCAGTCCACATACATGAATGTGATATATGATGAAAAGATCAATCCACAAAAAGTACTCATGTGCCCATGTTGCAGTGGAAGAAACCCTGCAGTCTTTGCATTCTTACCGAGAGAAGATATCAAAAGTCTCTCTTTCTCAAACGCTTCAAGCCAGGAGAGATAAATATTTTACGCCCGTTCTCTCAAAGATGCAAAGGAGAAAGCGTGTTTAGAAATATGAACTGCATTGTCCGTCCCTACACAAATATTATTTACTGACTGCCACAATATGGGTGGAATATTGCTGAGCACAGCGTAAATTAGGCAAACATGCCAATGCATATATTACACGTAGCTGGAAATTCAAGATTTCTGCCTATTTGCAACAGACAAAGAGATTCCGTCATACCTCATGCGCACGAATACAAACACTTGCAGCAGCAGGTAAAAATCATCAAATGTTTATTTTCAACAACAGAAAGGAATCATACAATTTTCCCTCACTTTTGTCTATTATTCCTTTACTCTGTATAGTGTCAAATAACATAATGTACAAAACTGAATTCATCATCAACAGTAGCGAGCGCCGGAAAATTCGGACTGCTCCTAATTTTGTTCTGCATGCGCATGTTCAAATATCAATACAACTTCTTCAATTTAAGACTTAATTTCAACAACGCAATGTGACCTTCATCTCTATAGCTTTCATTGCCCGCAAAACAGATCATAGTATAGTGGCGTAGCCAAAGTGCTAATAGGTGGAAAGTGTTAACGTTACACCGAGCACTCTACAGAGATAGAAAGGAGCAGAAGAATACCTTCTCGCATTGTTATTTTTAATAATCATTTTACTGTGAAATTAAAGAGACAACATTGTTGGGATTGAGATGATTGAGGGTAATTGCTCTAATGAGTTTATCTGTAGATATTTTGACAATTCATTGATTTTTGACTTTAAAACTGTTCCAAGAGGTGAGTGAGAGTACACCATGTGTCTCTGAACACTGTCACAACCACACACTCCCTACAACTCCAGCTTCATCTCTATCCCCACCTCAAAGCAAACCCACTTAAGCATAGCTAAACATTAGACATTAAAAAGCATAGCGCCAATCTGTAGTAAAGGAAAATCAAAGAGGTACAGGAAAGCGCAGAAATGCAGGTAGGCTGGTATGTCCTTTTGTTGGGAGTGATCTCCTTCATGGCAACGGCATATACCCAGAGAATGTCGATCGGACACCAAGTGAATCAGCGACTGGATTGATGTATCGGCGCTACAACCGCATTGGAAAGAAGAACATAGCGTCTAGACTGCGGCTGAAGACTAGTAAAATTGCACATAGTGCCAGCTTCACGGACCTAGACAAAGTAACGTTTTGTAAAATCATAGCAACATAACCCTCTGCTGTAAGCTTTTGTTATAGAAGAAAATACATATATACCTTATACTCTCGGGTGATGGACACGGCCTGTTGTTTTGAAAGTACCGGGGGTCCAGTATATACCTTCCTGACTGTCTCGCCTCAAGAGGGTATGTATTTCCCGGCAGCGCTTTCGAAAGCTCCCCATCTGGAAGGAATTTAAAACATCTTAATGTGAAAAGAGTTTCAACGATGAGCATTCAATTACACTACAGTATATGTCCGGGGTTCATTACTTGCCCGTACTTAACCTGGCCGCCTGTTTCAGTTGGTATACAAGACAGTAGCATCACTCATTAGCCACAACTCAACTGATGGTCAGAACATATTGTGGGACATTAAGGGTTACTTTGTGTGATATTTTTTATATACTTACTCCTTCCATGGATTGGCAATGGCTGACTGAGCTCCTGCCCTAAAAGTTTTTCAAATCTGGTATGTTCATGAGATTCGGCACACAGTCGCCAGTGAGGTTGGTATTGCTGTGGCCAAGATAACTTTTATTTCTGGCTATTGAACGCTCTGAAATGAGAAAGCGTGGCATTGATAGATAAGGACATCGCCATTGTCAAAGTACAAAACTGTCACTTACTCAATTGGGTTATCAAATGCCCATGCATTTCATCACCTGGCTGTCCTGGCCAAGATTCGGTGCATTTACCTTTAGTCGTGGAAAAGCTTGGAATATTTACTATGACGTATTCCTGAATCCTCACTCAAAGAGATCACTGAGCCATCATTTCGTAGCTGCCGTTTTCAACAATTTTCAAAATCAGAGAAAGCAAAGAGATGGCTTTTCACATCAAATGATCTTAAGGTGATGGCTCTTTATATAAATAGAGAGGCGGTGTGGCAGTCCCGTGCGGTTAAAAGCTTTTTTATCTAAGCTTTTTAATCCACATCATGGCATACTACTTTTCACAGGTGGAGGGGAAATGGAAATCAGAAACCTTTTACTTTTTTATGTCCTAAATTCATATTACGGAGGGGAAGATGGGAAACACACAGAGAAAGCTGGGAAATGTAGAAAATATTGGACAATTCAAAGGCTTTGTAGAAAACTTACAACTTAGATATTGCTAGTTTAAGATTAGGGGATCCAACCATACCATGTTGCTGCACATACCCGGAACTCTTGAAACCACTGAAAAGAAACATGATATAATTACCACGTGTCAAAAAGTAAATGACACATGGAGTCCAACATACATGTAAGTGAGCACCAGAATAACCTTTGCTCCAAACCTCTCGTGGGGAATGTCAATGTAATAAGAAACCATCGGAGCATACAACTTTTGGTTCTGACCAGGCTAGCTATTCTCAAAACGTTCGTAGCCATTACGAACTTCTTAAGCTTATTCTATACACGGTTGCCACGATCAAAGTTAAAATTCCTTAGGCTACGAACGCTCTTCAAGAATAAGGGCCCCTGGCTAGCTTATTCTCGAAACGTTCGTGTAACCTTACGAACTGCTACCAATTCTTAACAAACTGACTACGATCAAAGTTAAGAGATTCTTAGGGATACAGACTTGTTTCGAGAGAGGCCCTGATTTCTTACCCATAAGTTGCATGTGTGTTTTCATTTTCTTCGACCAACTTCTAGAACGTCAAGCACGCAACTGTCAATGCATTGACTAAAGTTGGACATCGGATTTCCAGAACGGCTCTCCTTAGGGTATTGATAGACAAGTACGAGGTTTTAATGCATGCAAATAGAAGGGTTGGCTTTCATGGTTAGCATCTCATGATGATTCAGGGTTGTATTATCATTTGCAAATATTATCAAATGATGGATAAGAACATTGGAAAATTTGTTTTGATGTTTCACTATCAGTAGTAAAATATCTTTCAGATTCCAGCCTAACCAACTTCTTATTTAATAGGTTCACACACAAACTTAACTTTCATGTTAACTCGCCAAGCTAAATGTCATGGGAACCTCAGGCTCTCTTAAAGAGTATGGTTCTATACACAGAGTTCCACAAGATTACAATACGCACTCGAGCAATACTGTGACAATATCTACATTTCAGCCAATCAGAGGCTTTGTTCTATTGTCATGGCACATCTTCGTAATATATTACTTCTGAATATATTGGGTTAGAGGAACCAGGAGACATACACTGAAGCAATACGTGTTTAGTGTGTAAATACTTTGTTGGTATCTACACAAATACCGCTCTCATGAACTATACTTTGACATAAATTTAGTTAGATCGCTACAGCTGTTAACACGACTGAGTGTTAACACTAATAACTTCAGATTGTAAAGAGAATGCTAAAACATATATAATGTGAAAAGCCTTCTAGGTAATAGGATTATGGACGCAATGTTGTAACTATTTTTATGGTACACCTCGGTTATCATGCACAATTTGTATGTTTTATTTGGCTCATGGAAGTTCTGCCGTTCAGCATATAAACTACCGGGCGAAACTTATCACTTTTCAAGTAATTGTATAAAAAACAAAAGAAACTGCCGGTACAGGTTTTGACCCAAACAGAAACATTCACCAAACTCAGCATGGTCCCGATAACAACGTTAGCTGTCCAAAACACTTCTGTGTGAATCGTGCATTTCTCGAAACGTTTCAGGAGTTTACCAATGCCTCCAACTTAGCCAGGATTCTCATGACGCAATGTTGTAATCTCTTTTATGGCACACTTTTGAACACCGACCTCAGCAATATTCCAGCCACATTGCAAGTCATCGAGTTCAACAGACAATCCAGTAATCAAAAAATCATGTTGTGAATATATGTTTTACATATGTTGTTGCTAGAACTTACACCTTTGTATGTATATATACGTCCCATCACTTAAAACACTCTCACTATATAAGTTATGTAGTATATATGGTTACATCGAAGATTGATTTCTCCACCAACTTTGGGGGAACCAACTGCAAACCTTATAAAATGAATCGCACGAGGACCATGCATTTAATTGCTGAAAAGCATATGCAAATATCGTGCATGTGAACAGCAATGTATCCGAAAACGAAGTACAACAA